>NC_133788.1:11411507-11703310 GCF_003597395.2 Chelonoidis abingdonii
ATAGAGAGTCCACAGCAGTGCCAGACATAGAACTCAGAATTCTGCTGCACCGGCTCATGAGGCAAGGCTAGCCACAGGCATATATTGTTTGGTAAGAAGCACTAGAGCTTTTTCCCCTTTGTATTAGTCAAGCTCTTTTGATAAATGACTCACCTGTGGGGCTCGATGGAGGCTGTAGAAGAACAATTATTTTCTGCAAAGTCCCGGTACTTCTTAATGTTTTTTCAAACACGGTTTCCCTCCCAGATATGTCATAATTCATTGCTGGTTCATCAACACTGAGTACTTACTCTGATGAATGAACGGTGGGAATACAGAGCTAACACTTTCAATCTTGTTCCTATCATCTCAGCATGTATCAGAAACACATTTTAAAAGATTTTTTTTACTCAATGTGGTAATAGTTAGTATGCATTCCAAGCCGGCAGAACTGAGCTGCAGTTAATCAAATGTATAGTATGTTGAGCAGATCCTATTGGTGCTTATGTGTGTTCTGTGACACAATAGGTCAAATAATTTGGGATCCAAGTCTCAATATGGCAGACTGAATGTCTGCAGGAACTAGTAACAAGAGACAGAGCCTTTTATAGTTAGGCTGTCAGTTCCAACAACGACTAGGCTTGAGAGTGACCAAAAGCTGTTAGGCCACCCTAAGGCACTCAGTTGTTATGTGAAATCACTGGTCATCTCATAGTGGCAGAGAAATACTCGATACAGTGGTCCAATATTCCTGTCTCAAACAGTAGGCCTGGGAAAAGTGCAAGAAACCCTGCAGGAGGCAATTACAAGATAATATGTCCACAGGGAAAGGTTATATCTAACCCCCAATGGTTAGAGGATTTCTTATATCCTGAAGCACTAATGTTTATATCCCTTCCAAAATTTGGGGGTGGACGTGTTTGTGTGTGTGTTGGGGGAGGTATAATCCATACTACAGCAACTCAGCAGAACTTTGTCATCATACAAAAATCCAGTCCTTTTTGGAAGCCTGCACAGCTCAGTACAGTTGTCAAGTTTACAGGTATCCACACTGCAAAAATGGCCATCACATTTGGCCCTGGTTGACACCTTAGAGAGGCATCATCTCAGCACCAAGGACTGAATTCACATGGAACGTGAGCATGGAATCTTACCCTGTTAGGGCAGGGTTGAGGCACATTGATGGGTCAGCATAGGAGCAGCTTGCAAGTGGCACTGCCATCTACTTGTTCTGTGATAAACAGAGGGTTTCATTACCCCAGACTTGGATCCCAAATTATTTGACCTATTGTGTCACAGAACACACGTAAGCACCAATAGGATCTGCTCAACATGCTATACATTTGATTAACTGCAGCTCAGTTCTGCCGGCTTGGAATGCATACTAACTATTACCACATTGATGGCAAAGAGCGAAATATGACGTCTAAAGGGAGATCAGCTGATGGGCAACCATATAGATTATATTTCTATTTCTTTGCCTCATTAGACAAACTAATCTATTTCCCCTTTAACACAGATGTTTGCTTTGCATTCCAATCAATATTCCTTGCAAAACCCAAGTTCCCAACGAGGCATTGCAAAAATATCAAAATCTATTCAAAAGCACAGTTCTACACAGACACAAACCATCAAATTCTCTCTCTTCTTCACACATCAAATGCAGGAGAATGAGAAAGCCACTCCACCAATACAGTATGGTCTTATATGGATCATAATAAAACTGAATAACCTTCACACAATTGTTCAAGCTCAGCACAATATTTCATGCTTCCAACCATTTCATTGTTTCTTGAGATAGTGATAATTGCTCATTGATGTTGCTTTAAAAAACCAAAAAGATCACTTACCTGCCAGAAAATGCTGTCTATTGTATTTCCAAGAAAACCATCTCTCCCTTCTGAAGATACCAGCTTAGGTCCAAGAATGGTCATAAATTCATCAAAATCAACCTGGCCATCCCCTGGAATGAGAGGAAAACTATCAATGAGTCTTAGCTGATTGGTATCTCAAAAGTCACTCAAAAGTCCATGTGCCATCCTGGATAGCTCTGCCCCCTGGAAAGAAAACAAGTTATGAACCAGTGAGTGCATCATCCAGACACCATGATCACGAGCAAAATCACATCTGTTGCATGGGGAACAGCTCTCATTTCCATTCTTATTAGTGGTTTAATATTATATTACTATCCAAAGAGCAGCCAAGATCAGGGTCCCATTGTGCTAGGTGCGGTACAAAAAGGAGATGAAAAGCCTGTCCCCATGCCCTGCTGAGGTTACAAGCAAGTCACTTCTAAAAACCAAAGGTTCTTGAGCATTTCAGCAAGACCGCAACTTCTATTAGCTGTAGAAGGAAGGCAGCGTGGCAGCACTGGACTGGGACTCAGGAGACTTGAGTTCTCTTCCTAGCTCTGCCACTGGTTTGCTAGCTGACTTTTGTCCCATCACACTATCTTCCTGTGCCACAAATTCCCCACCTGTAAAAAGTGAAGATAATGATACTGATCTCCCTTGTAAAGTGCTTTGAGATCTGCAAAGGAAAAAGCTCTGTTTAAGAGCTAGGTATTAATTAATTTATTATTATCATCATCATCCTGTTTGTAAATCAGCCTGTACAGAGTGAAATCTTTCCAAACTCTTACGCAGGTCCAAGTCCATCCTGCAGCGGAGGTTACCATACAAAGAACAGCCAGGCCATAATGTAACCACAAGGCAATTCATATCAGCTTTCATCAATGTGTATCTTCTAAAATCCTGCATACTCTGTATGCAGAGAAGACAGTGTAGACTCAGATCCAGTGTCATTAGCAAAAAGAAAAGACTGCTCGTGCAACTAATGAACTCAGCCTGTGCAGTCCCATGACCCCGCAGCATATTATCTGTTTTGTAAATGAGCCCTGGCGCTGTCTGTAGTGTGTCCAAGTATTAATTACCACCTGGGAGGACTTTACAGAAGGATCAATACAAAATGCCAAGAAAGAAAGAGAGCGTTTCCGTAGTGGTTAAGGAATCTTTCAAATACTTTGCTCTTCGAGGTTTTAAAAAGGTGAGCGTGATGCACATCTGCCTCTTTGTACTTTTCAGCTCCCTACCACCACACTACCAGAGCACCTCACAACCTTCTAAAGCATTTACCCTCCCACCACCTCTCTGAGCTAGGGAAGTGCTGTTCTCATTTGACAGTTTGGGAATGGAGGCATAGAAAGATTGAGAGACTGGCCTAGGGCCACATATTGAGACCATTAGAAACATTTGCGGATATGGCAGTGTCATGGAAAGGGTGTAATTTTTATGACAAGCCCTAATATAGGTGCAGTTATGCCAGCAAGAAACTGGTTTTGCCCATATAGCTTATCCAGGGAGCTAATACAAAAAGCACTCTTTTGCCAGTATAAACTGGCTACATCAGGGGGGCTTTCTAGTGTTGTTCTAGCATAGACGTGGCATTAGCTGAACCCAGGTGTCCCAGGTCTCAAGCTAGCACCCTGATCATTGGGATCTTCCCGACTCACTTCCCGATCCTGCACCCATTTAACCAAGTGGGAACAGACTGGCCCCACAGGAGCTTATGTGGGTTTTGTTCTTAAATTATCAAGAATTAATCAGTACTAAAAGATCAGACTAGAGCAGCTCTGGACAGTGGTCATTAGGAAAAAGCCAGTGTTAACCAGGGTATCTTAGATACTGCGGTGTGAGGTTACTTCTGAGTAAATACTGATTAATGGCAACACTTCCATAAGCATGCGCACGTGTGTTTGGTGGGCTGCAGGTATTTGCCCTTTTCAGTGTAACTAAGATAACTGTTTGCTGTTCTCCATTTGTACGTGCGCCTCATTTGTTGAAATCTGTATAAACTAAATTCTTATCTGAGCAGAAAAACGATGACAAATAAACCGAGCAGAGATTATTCCCTTTCCAGAACGATGATCTCTACCCACTCAAGAGCGCAGTCAATAATTTTCAGGAAGACACGCAGAGATGGAAAGAACATTCTGAGGGGGAAGTAACAAGCATTGCTCTGAGGAACATAGCATGGATCCATAACAGGCTCAAGCCTGTCAGCTGCTGAGCAGTCTTGCCCCAAACCAGCAAGGCACTTCAGTTTGTGCATATATCATATCATTGGGAATGATCCACACACACTTACAGCTAAGCATGTGCTTAATGCGTTGCTGGATCAAGACCAGAGGACTCAGCACCTTATAGGATGCAGCCCCATGATAGAAGAGTCAATGCCAACATTCATTTCATAGATAGTCTATTAAGGGCGAGGTGGGGGTTGGGGCATAGGGACCCCACATCTTTGAGAGCAGATTTTTGAAATATTCATAGGCAGAGAGACGGTGCTCTTTTTGCTTCCCTGTGGGAGACAGAACTTTGTGACATCAAGTCAGACTATCAATCACATCACACTGGATCATGTTGTGGAATGCAATGCAAGGTGACAGTGAATTCAAGATGATGCACACTGCAATGCCTTGCTTAGAAGGAAATGCTGTAATAGAAACACACGCTACCTTACAAACTGGGTTAAAGATATTAACCAGATTCTCAAGAAAACAATTTGCATTTTAAATAGCTACTAGTACGTGACCACACATATATTTGCTTCTTCACGTCTGACCCCAATATATTGAATTATCCACATGACATTTTCTACTAGAGACCGTTTCGTTTCATTTATGAAGAAGAGAAGCAGTGAGTGCTGCATAATAGAAGAAGTGTCCAGAGTTCTGGGTTCACCTTCTGACTTACTAGAACTTTGGCCCAGTCATTTATAGTCACCACTCTGTGCCTCAGTTTACCTATCTAAACATAACGACTACTTCAACAAGGCTGTTCTAGGGCTGAATTAATTGAAGTTTTTACAGTGTTTTGAAAGCCTCCAATGAAAGATGTCACAAAGGTGCAAAGCTATTTTATTTCCTCATTTGCTGCACTTTCAGTTAAACTGGTGACTAGCATATGACCTAAGCGGAACCAGGATTTTACATAATAGAAAAGGTCCCTTTGACATTTCTTTTAAGCATAACAAAATAAACACTTCCCACCATCAAACTCACAAGAGATCCTGTATCAGAGATAGAAATCACAATTTAAACCAAGATCTCCTTTTATGGTATTCAACAGTCAACAGAAAAATCCTTAAATACCAATGTACGGATCATGGGAAAACGAACATAAAGAGCTACTTTCTGTTCTCAGGTATACCCCATGTAATACTGCTGTAACTGCAGAATTGAAATCAATGGGGTTTCTCTCAGGTATAAGGTTCTGTAAAGGGATGATGCTGAATGAATTTTGCTCCCCCTCAGATCAGCAGGAGTTAAGATTGGCTCAGAGGACCACTTAGCATATTCAAGGATCAGACCTTAACTGAAAGCAGAATTTGATCCACAGTTGCTCTTACCTCACTCCCTTAATCTCAGCTAGGCACGTATCTCATCGAATTATAATCTAAGATGCATTCAATTACATTCAGTACCTATACCAGGCCTATAGAAATCCTCGTTGGCAGAGATTATTAGATATTCAGAGCAATCGAATGCCATTTTATTCAGAAATTTTAGGTTTCAGCAGAGATGGAGCCAAGATGCAAGGTTTGGATCCAAATGTGACTATCCTAGGCATTTGGGGGTGTTGGATTTGATGGCACTCTTCAGCCATTAGACAGATAGATCTGAGTCACACGAGTATGAAGCCAAACTTCCTCAGGGTTTGGGTGGGCCTGAATCCCATGTTCTGGTCTGAGCCCACCTCCAGCTTTAACAGCACATAGTTTTTGTGTCATGCCCAATTCCTGCAGTTCTCTCTATGCCAAGAGATTTGCAATGTGTCCACCGTCCACCTTCTACACCAGTCTCCCCTTCCTTCAACCTGCAATTTTACGTTAATTACCTTAGCAAATCCTCTTCGCATTCAAGGAACTACCATCAAGGGCAATTTGACCAGTGAGGCAATCTAATGCAAATTAAACAGCAGGCACAGGGAGTGAGAAGATGCATATCTGTTGCTTGTTCAGCTCAGATATTCCATTTCCCTTTTAGTGATGTAGAGCAGTATTCTCTTTTCTCTGCTCTCATCAGTTTTAAATGACCTGACCCATACTGCGCTTACTGTCCTGATTGATTATGACAATCAAACACTACTATGACTTATTTATAAACCCAAGGTGCATAGAAACTCTACTAATGCAGTCGTACAAAGCTCAAGGCATGTCAACGCCTAAATATTTGTAGCCAACTGCAATTCAAAGCTTCCCAGCATCATGGAAAATAGAGTAACATTTTCAATAGTGGCCAAGTTACACCTACTCCTAACTAGTAGGTCAGACTGCAGGACTGCAACCATGGCCATGTGAGAAACAGAGTTGAAATAAGGTAATACACAACGTGGAAGGTCCTCACTATGTATTATTCTTCCCTAGAACCAGTCCACTGACTTCTCTTTGTCTACCTAAAAGAGGATTTTTCAAAGAGTTGCTCTGTGAATTTTTCTGGCCGATCCCCTGTAATACAACCCACTAACTGTGTCTTCCACTGAGGTCAAAGTGGAAGATGGGCTGGAAACTGTATAGCTAAAACCTTGCATAACAATGAAAATATAGCCCAGAACATATGTCATTGCAGTGTAATGTTCATGGGATGAACGAGACCCTGTTGTTGTCGTCATTATCTCTCCTCAATGCACAGGAGACACTATTCTAGCAAACAGATGAATCAAATTACTTGCTGTCTTCCTTACTGCTTAGTTCCCCCACAGGCCTAGGCAGTCTTGCCCTGCTTTAAGAAGACCGAACATAAGCACATGGCCATTATCTGTTCATTGCTTGGGTTTGGTTGAGCTCTAATGACAATGAAGAACCTGGTTTGTTCCCATTTCCTGGAGTGGGATCACGAAAGGGAGACCAATTCTCTAGCAGTGAGAAATCGCTCAAGGACAGTAGACTTTGCAAAGGTAAATACATTTTCAGGCAGAGATTTTGATGCTAAATTAGCACACAGGGGAACACTTCCTGAAAAACCCTGGCCATGGCACAAAGGCTAAGGCACATATATAAATGGAGATAAGAATCTGATGTGTGTGGATTGATAAGTACCCACATTTTTCTTGTGTTTGACCTCCAGAATGTGGCCAGCTGGATATATTTGAATTAATGAGGGAGTCACTTGCAGTTTAGGTCACAAGCATGGACGACCCTTCTGTTCATTTTTATTCTCTTAATAGCTAGCGGCAGTGATTCTCTGTCCTGCTCTGTGTCACTCTTTACTGCCATATGGTAACTGTGTGTGAAAAATATGGGATTCTGGGATTGCCACCCTGCTCTGCTCTAAAATTATACAGCTACAGCCACTGAGCTATTTTCAAGAAAAGTTGTGTGCCTCTTTCACAGACTTTAAAGCCAGAAGGGATCATGCAGCGCTGCCTGCTCCTGGCCCCTTCACAAACTCAGTTTGAAACCGCTCCAAAGGACACGCACCAGGGCTCTTTTATTGTTCGTGCCTATCCCCACCACCTACGATTTACATATCTTACAGACCAACATCCTGGGAGACCGCTAGCTTCTCCTACCAGCAGGGATCTAGAGCTCCTTGCTCCTCCCTTTCCTGTCTCTCCACCTCTGCTTCCTCCAAGCCAGCTTTATACAGCAGGCTGGCCACTCAAGCCTGCAGGTGCATCTCCTCAAGTGATTAGGGCATGGCCTCCCCGGCCAGTCCTAACTAATCCCCATTTTTAAGCGGAGCTGGGCTAACAGGGGCCTGGGTTGGATCTCCAAGCCAGCACCCTGTTACAGACCATTATGATCATCTAGCCTGACCTACAGCATGACCCAGGCCGAAGAACTTCACCCGGTAGTTACTTCATTGAATATATGACTTTGGTTTGAGCTATAGTGTCTCTTTTAGAAACTGTCCAATCTTGGCGTAATGATTGCACGTGACGGAGAATCTGCCACATCCCTAGATAAGTTGTTCCATAATTAATTACTTTCACTATAAAAATGGTGCCATATTTTTAATATATGTGTGTCTCTGAGTATTTGTCTTCAGCATGTGGGTTTTCTATACTGTGCGGGGAAAACTCCATTTCACAAATAAATTATTTACACCTGGGATGAGGGTGTTTGTTTTGGAGGGGTCAGAGGGACAACTGGAGAATGGGAAGGACAGCAAAGTAGCCAGCTATATACAAAACGATAATGATATTTTAAACTTATTGTATAAAATTTTTCTAAGATCTCCTAGCACTTTACAAAGATTAATGAAAAGCCTCACAATAATCATAATATCCACTTTTCACAGCTGGGGAAATTGAGGCACAGAAAGCCGTAAAGTCACTTGTCCAAGGGTAACGCAAGAAGCAAGTGGCAGAATCAGGAAGAGAACTCAGATCTCTCTGGCCTATCTGAGCTAATGCTCACATACACGCTAAGTCCCACCAGGCAATAATGCACAATCATTCTAGCATGAACTCAGATAACACACTGTAAAAGATCCTGGTGGCCTTTACTTTGTGAAGCTGTAACGCCTCCGTTGTTTGCAGCAGGGCTTTGACAGTGGGCACTGGGAAACACCAGCAGGCTGCACAAGTGCCTTTTCTTTGTCCCATGAAATTCTGTTCAGATTTTGCTGAGACACGAACTGTTAAAAATCACCATGCCCTTTCTCTCTTGCTCCTCCTGAACAAATTACAAAAACTTTCTATCATTGAACATACATAAACTCTCTCCAGCTCACTGTAGGATTAAAGACACATTTCTACAAATGGAGGATAAATACAAATTATAAGACCCCCGTCAGGACATACCCTTCTAACAGTTTGACTGTGAGGCGTTGTACATACCCCAAACTTAACTGGCCTCAGGACAGTGGTTAAATACCTCCATGAGCAGCCCATCTTTTTGGGTGGCTGGTGAAAGTTGGCAGCTGTGGATCATAGAAGGGTAAACATAAAACTCCATGATTCGGTTGGACTGGAGTGCTTAGCTGACGGAAGAGTCGGATTTGCATCCACCCTGTAAAGGGATCAGCTGGAGACCAAAGACAAGGAGCTAGTGGTTTGTCTGTCTGTTCTGCCCACAAGAGAGGAAACCCAAGAATCACTCAGTTTTACCCTGGCCTGGGATCTGCCTGCGAGAACCAGAGAGCTGAACTGACCACCACGTCTTTGCATCCAATGATTCTGTTATCTGTCCACACTGCAAGTGGGGTAATCTTAGAACTTCCCATTTGCACCTTGTTTCAAGGGACTGGCATTAGTTCATTGCCCTTGCAAGGAAAGGGAGTTCAGAACTCTTCCAAGGACTGAATGCCTGTGTCCCCATTAGAAGAGACTCTTAGCCTATTCATATGAGCCAGCAGGACCCTTTCTAGCTGTTGACCCTGCAAGACAGTGATCGAAGACTAGGACTGTATCTTCAGCTCAGCTGCTTCCACCTGGGAATGAGTGATAGAAGCTTGTTGTGTAACACCAGAGATCATTTAAACCTCAGCCTGGTAACCAGACCTTGGAGATGCAGATGTGACAGCTGCCATCTTAGCCCACATACCAGGGACTGAACAGGGACCTTCTGAGCTAAAACCATGAGCTGCTACAGTTTGAGCTAAAGAGCTACAGCTCTGGAGCTGGGGGCTGTAACAATTCATATCCTCTGTGGAGCCGCACAGCGTGGGATCTGTAACATACACACATCAGTAGATTAAACCAGGGATTCTAAAACGTCATTGCACCGCAACGCTGGTCTGACAACAAAAATTACTACACGACCCTAGGAGCGGGGACCAGAGCCTGAGCCCTGAGTCCCACTGCCTTGGTGGGGCAAAAGTCAAACCCCAAGCCCCTCCCCCCAGGCCAAGGTGGGGCCCAAAGCCCCCAAGACTTCAACTCCAGTCAGGGAGTCTGTAACCTGAGCCCCCCGCCCAGAGTTGAAGCCCTCGGGCTTTGGCTTCAGCCCCGGGTGGGGGGGCTCGGGTTGGCCCCAGACCCCAGCAAGTCTAAGTCAGCCCTCGAGACCCCATTAAAATGGAGTCACAACCTACTTTGGGGTCCCAACCCACAGTTTGAGAATCGCTGGGTTAAACAACCAGAGAGACTGGTGCTTGCTCTCCACAACATCTATTACGAGTCAAAAATGAGCAGGTTGCTTTTTAGCACTTGGGTAGAGGAGAGCAGTCCAATGATAACAGCAACTTACATTGCAGTAAAAATTCACCAGGCATCTGTCAAGTGATATGTCAGCTCCACACAATCCCTTGGAAACCGTATAACCTCAAAATTACCCCTCTATCCCAATGACTGCACTGCAGGTAAACATGCTACAGGGCCTGCTGTCCCTGGCTTGCCTCCATGTCCTTTGGCTGTGCCACTAGGCCATCGGGCCAATCTGCTGCAAGCTATCAATACTTATTCTGCAGAAATAGCCTCCTTTGCACTGCGGAGGCTATCATTAGGAGACGGGAGAGTGATGGCTATCAGGCAATGTGTAAAAGTGAAAGGATTATTGCACATCCCTTACAACTTCAGAAAGTCTTACGTGTTGCAGTAGATGAACAGTTTGCCAAATGCTCAGCTAAAGCAAACACAGGTCAAGCTGGATGAGACCCTAATCATTTTTGCCTAAGAGGCTCCCACAATGGCAAGAAGCTTCATCATTGCAGTTACCAGAGAGCTCTGCAACATTTGACACAACTGGGAAGCTGATAATGAAGCATGAGGAACTATAGACACAGTCCACACAAACTGCCCACACACATACACACACACAACCCCTATGTTGTTGTTGTTTTAATTATTGAGGCTACAAAGTCAAAGACAGAAGTGCCAGAATTTAAAGATGCAATCCCCATGTGCACTAGGATCCTGTATTGATCACATACTGTTTTTAGTACCGAACCCTGGCGTCAGTCAATGCACAGGATGTCCCAGTCTTCAGGTAATGAGAGGGCTGTTCAGTATTTCTTTTTATCCTCAACACCAGTATGTGGCCCCAAGCACACCCGCCAGACCCTGCACTGAACATGCAATTTGTTATTGCTCATTCACCTTTTTTTTTTTTTTTAATGGTGTTCATCAATGTAGTAACCTACTTGCCTCACAAACAATCATTCACCTTCACAACACCTCTGTGAGGGGGCAGGGGAGAGTAGCATTATCTCCATTTTATGAGGCAAAGGAAGATCGAGGCCAACTTTTGTGCAAATTTCCACTCATTTTCAATGGCCAACTTGAGACACTATGGAACTGATATTTCAGGGGTACTGAGCAACCACAGCTCCCAGCTGTACTTGTGAACGCTCAACACTCAGATTCAAGAAACTGGACAATAATCAACAATTAGTGGCTGCCTGAAAAAGCGCTGCTCTAAGTGACTTATGTGAGAAGTGCGGTAGAGACAATGCTTTCTAAAAGCCCTAGTTAATATGCAACAGCCATATCCCATTCCCTGCCCCTCACATTTGGTTTAAAGCATGGGAGACAAACTCATTCTAAGAGAGTTAAACTATGAAACTGCATGTTGAGAAGCTTATGAGCCAGCTCTGAAGTCAAAAAAGGGAGAGAGAAGCATCTAACATCTGATTGTCAATCTAGTAATAAATTTACTCATCCAGCAATCACTTAGTTTACCAGACTAGCTATGCTTATTTAGATCAGATGATTAGAATGAATTAAAATATAATATTGATGGTAATACGGTTTAGTCTTCACAGCACCGTGTAAAAGAAAGAAAGAAAGAGCCTAAGATACTTTTTCGTAACATTTATCCAAGATGCTACAGGCTTCTCCTATTCAACAATGATGGAGTAAAAGGAGGAGAGCTCTAAAAATACTGGTAGTCAGTGAAAGGTGAACAAAGATCCCTCACTGGATCCCATTTCCTATTGCACTGGAAAGCACATTACAAAATCTATTATTGTACAGACGAGAGGTATCTTGCCCCCATCCCCAGAACAAATAAGAGCAGCTGTAAGTGGTTTTTACTAAAATAAAAAATAGCTGGACTTGATAAAGCTCTTTAGCCGGAATGAAAGGTTTGTCATGTGCCTGTAAGGGGTGAGAGTTCCTTAGGGTCATCCAAGTCAGTGTCACATAAATAAAGGCTAGTCTGATTAAACCCGTTTTGGAGTTGAGCTATTCCATCTGTCAGGTGGATGAGTCTCCCAGTTAAGCAATATGATTTAAGCTAGCAGAACAAGGTCGTTTTTCACAGACAAGGAACAAGTGAAGTGCTTGTGGCAAGCAAACTGTTCTCTTCCTATTGACTTCTTAGGGCAGATTTACACTCGAAACGCTGAATCAGCGCAGCTGCATGAATGCAGCGCTTTAATGAAGACATTCTATGCCGACGGGAGAGAGCTCTCCTGTTGGCATAGTAATCTGCCTCAGCAAGAGGCAGCAGCTTTGTCGGTGGGCAAAGCTCCCCTGCCAACACAGAACAGTTTACACCAGCACTTAGGTCAGTACAATTATGTCACTCAGTAGAGTGGATTATTCAAAGTAATTACACCTCTTCCCCATCATAACAGCACCCGATATAACACAAATTTGGATAGAATGCGGTAAAGCAGCGCTCCAGAGGGCAGGGCTGTGCACTCTGGCGGGTCAAATCAAGTTCGATATAACGCAGTTTCCCCTATAACGCGGTAAGATTTTTTGGCTTCCATGGACCGCGTTATATTGAGGTAGAGGTGAATATTCAAATTATATCAAAGTAATTCTGTAGTGTAGGTTTGATCTATTCAATGTAATCAATCTAATTCTGCCCTACATGATTTTGGCCCATACAAATAACTAAAGCATGGTCTACACAGAAATTTTGTACCAATATAAGTCTTTCAGTTAAGGGTGTGATTTTTTTAAACCAAAATAATTACACCAACCCAATCCCTAGCGTGGATGCACCTATAACAATATCAAGATGCCTTATACCAGTATAACTTATCCCCCTTCCCATATGGGAATAGCAAAATTGGTACAACTGTGTCCACACTACAGTGGGGTCGTACTGTTTTAACGATACTGGTACTGCTTCAAAGACCTGAACTAGGATAGATCATTTTGTATAGTATAGAAAAGAGTATTAACCCAGAGAAGTTGACAAGTCATGACTATGGTGCACCATATGAGGGGATGCTTGGTAAGGTTCTGTCTATGCTACAAATGCCTGCCCTAGCCTCACACCACTTCCGGAAGCAGCCGGCATGTCCCTGCGGCCCCCAGGGGGGTAAGGGTCTCTGCATACTGCCTCTGTCCCCAGTACCAACTCCACAGCTCCCATTGGCTGGGAATTGCAGCCAATGGGAGCTGTGGGGGTGGAGCCTACCTTAGCCCACTGCTGCACCACCGACCAGAAGCCGCCTGAGGCAAGTGGGGTCGGGGACTCCGCACACTGCCTCTGGAAGCGGCCAGCAAGTCCTTGCGGCCACTGGAGAGGGGGCAAGTGGCTTCACACACTGCCCCCGCCTGCAGGCACCACCTCCGCAGCTCCCATTGGCCGTAGTTCCCAGATAATGGGAGCTATGGAGTGGGCACTCGGGGCGTAGGCAGTGCACAGAGACCCTTGCCCCCTCCAGGGGCCACAGGGACATGCTGGCTGCTTCTGGGAGCGGCACGGGGCCAGGGCAGGCAGGGATCCTGTCTTAGCCCCACTGTGCCACCAGACTTTTGGTGGCCTAAAATCTCCCAGTTTGGCTTCAGTAGCCTCCGGGAAACAGAGCCTGATTCTGGGAGACTCCCGGTGAAACCGGGAGGGTTGGTAACTATATTTCAGTCTTGTAACAGCTCAACCTGACTGTACCCCAAAAGTAAGACCAGAAAAGGGAGCACTAGAAGAATCCCTAACTATGAGGGAAGTTTACACAATGGGGCCAACTTCTCTGCATTATGGGTATATAGCTCCATTGATTTCAATGGAATTTTATCTACTTATACGAGTGGAGCATATAGCCCTAACAGTTAAATTCAAGCATCGTGAGTCACAGATTCATCTTATTTATTTCTAGAGGCTAGTTTAAATGGTGGGCTCACAACACAGGAAAATGCAGTAGTTAATATGCTGTTTTTCAATATCTTTATTAGTTTTCCTGCTAACTGGCAAATCATACAAACTATTCCTTTTTTCTCTCACAGAAAATACATTTTACGTACTTTACATCCCAAGGCTATAAAGATAGAGCATCTCAACTTGCTAACAAGACTGCAGAAAGATAGGTATGTATTCAACATTGTAGCAACATGCATAGAACTTGGAGGGAGGAGCACAGGCTGCAGAAAGGAAGAGTCTGAAGAAGGCACGAGGAAGTCAGTCTGTGTGCACGTGGCTAGAATACTAGCTGCCATCACAGCATCTCAGTAAATAGTTATCTTAATAAAAAGCTGGTTTAATGTTATAAGCATGGAGTCCTTCATGTTATTACCCAGCACAAGGTACATGAAACACCCATGATTTGTAACGTTCAAGTTAATATTATGCAGTTCAGCATATAGGTAGGAACACAAGGCTTAAATCACCTCAATTGCACCCCAGGCAATGGAAAAGTGAATATGTTGCTCTCCCCCAATGGCATCAGTGGGCCCTGGGGTGTAAGTCAGGCAGAACGTGGTCCATGGTGTCAGAGCACATATCACAGATCTGAAGAATGACATCCAGTGTGTTCATATATGGCCATTGTCCATCTGGTGAATATTCAAGTGTATTGAACAACCCTCTGCTGTCTTAGTGTGAAATTCATCCCAAAACAGAGCGCCAACCCACAATCTAAGACCTGCTTGTATCCTCAAAACAGGGCATTAACATTGCCTACCCTGCACAGGATGTAACTCATCCTTAAGGGATGAAAGCATTGGTCTCCCCCCGACACACACACAGTAATGAGAAGCAGTTTTTCCACACTCTACTCTATCCTATTTTACCTGGCTTGCTTCATCAGAGTATCTCAGCCCCTTTCGATAGCGAGTAAAGCAACAGGACTGTGGTAATTTATTAGGTCTCCTTAGAGACCTGAAATATTCCCAATATATTATCTTCTCTTTAGCTTTATTTTTAACAGTTAAAAAAAATGACTAAAATATTTCCCTCTGCAGCAGCCACCCTTTTCCTTGGCTGAACTATACCTTTGAAAACGGTAAGGAGAATTTACAAATTAAAAAAATAAGCAGCAGCTCTTTTAAGAAATACAATAACTGCTCTGACTTGCAGTGCCTGCCTCCAATGAGAGCTGCGGAGTTTGGTATTCAGGGGAAGTATTTTGCATTCAGTCAGGCTGGGTTCGGGAGAAGGCAGCTGGATGCTTACTCCTTCGCAAAGATACGAGAGGAGACGCACAGGGCAGGGAATGTGCTGGTAGCATAATATGCTAAATTGTGTTGTTTTCTACCTGACCCACATCATGATAGGAGGGAGGGCAGTGGAGTGGCAGCAGCTCTGTGGAGGTTCCTTTAGCCATTCTGTCTGCATAAGGCTGGTACGGGGAAAATGGCTCAGTTAGCCTTGGGGGAAGCAAATGCACCAATGCTCCTGATGGCTGATGCAGACATTAGCAGGGTCACGTACCTCCAGCATCTGCTTCCAGACGCTACCACCTGGTGCACAGTAGGGCAAGTCCTTGCAGGGGTGCTCCCAGGCTACCTGGGGCTGAGAAACACCATCAGTTGATGTTTAGCCATCCTGCCTTCCTACCCTGTAGCCCAGGGGTTCTCACACTTCATTGCACTGACAACAAAAATTATTACATGACCCCAGGAGGGCGGGACCAAAGCCTGAACCCGTCCGAACCCTGCTGTCCTGCGTAGGGAGGGGAACAAAACCGAAGCCCAAGACCCGCCACCCCAGGTGTGGGGCATGTAGCCTGAGCCCCATCATTCAGGGCTCAATCCCTTGGGCTTCAGCCCCGGACAGTGGGGCTCAGGCTTCAGCTTTAGCCCCAGACAGAGGGACTCAGGCTTTGTCCCCAGAAAGTCCAGTGCTAGCCCTGGCAACCCCATTAAAATGGGGTCCCAACCCACTTTGGATCCTGACCCAGTTTCAGAACCGCTACTCTAGCCCTTACTGTGCTGCCTGGCCCCTGCCTGGATGCACTGAGGGAGAAGAGGGCTCACTGTCTGCCCCCACACAGCACGCCCACCCAAGGGATGGCAGAATTTAGCCTCATGTGTAAAGAGAATATGTTGCTCTTCCTTGACGCATCTATAATCTCAGATACCCCCTTTAAGGTCAGGGGGCAGATGGTGCCCAACAAACTTGCACGTGTTAGGCGAAGGGGTAGCCTTTACCTAACACACACAACAAAAAATTGTACTGGAAGCCTCCTGGGGACACTAATGTGGTCAGTTGCTATGGGGGAGCTGCCTGTTGAAAGTGGGCCCCTTAGTGCAGATGTCATTACAAGCATGTACATTCCTAGTTACAGATACCTTATGCCATTTGCTAGACCCAGAACCACAGAACTGCAGCAGCAGCACAAAGAGCAGGAGTCAATCCCACTTGCTTCCCAGCTCAGGCCAGTCTTCTAGCCCGTATCCCTTTTCCCCAGTGAGGGTCACTTTGCCTGTTCCCTATAAAACAACAGGGCCCACAGCATAACAGGCAGAACTACAGCATATAACTACCATGAAGTTAAGTACTAACCACCCCATGATAATAAATGTGTGGCCACTTAGAGCTTCACGGTTGTCACCATAGGCACACCATGACAACTTAAATCTTTGTCATCCCAGCAAGGACAGAACTCAGATCTTATAGCTCTGAACTCACATGTCTCTACCACTTGAGTTAAGAACATCTCCATCACGCTACAGGGTTTATGACACTCAAATGAGCAATTCCAACGCCATCCCTGAGAGGGCAGCAGCACGGATACACATAATCCAGTTCGTTTCACTACAATAGAATACAAATCCATTCTAAATAATGTTCATTCAGAATCACCAGCCTATATAAGCCCAAAGGACACCAACATTTCAACTCAAACTGCTTTCACTGAGATTATGGGTTTATGAATCAGTTCAAGTTTTCAACCACCATCCCTTTATCTTAATCTCATCCCAACGACGTTCCCATCTCCTGTCAACTGTGTCCATTGCTCTGACAAATTATTCAGGTCCATCCCTGGTCTTGCCATCATCACATCTGTTCCATCCAAGCTTCCACAGTTATACTCTTTATACTTGAAAAAAGTTCCACTATGAGGTTTTTATGTCATTGTCTTTTTAATGAATTAACTAGATGCTTACACTTTTCTACAATGCAGTCATTTTGTGGGATAATGTGCTCATAAGAACCAAAAGCGAAATAAAAAGCTTTTATTTTTCTTCCAGAGCAAGTGGCAAGAACACCCAGGACATAATCAATTCCAATAAAAGAAAATGCAATTCAAAATAAATCATTACACTGTGGCCAAACTGAATGATTCACAACTGAAAGCCAATTACAAGAGAGACAATCAGATATTTGAGAAACTTCTCTCTCTGTTCCAACTGTCCTAAGAATCCTTCTGAGAGAGTACAATACAATATATGCTTCGACGCACCACTGCAGATGATTCTAAACTGGGGTTAGGATTAGATCATACAAGCTGGAAGAGTCAGCATTGGTCGGCACTTGGATGGGAAAACTCCAGAGAAAAATTCTGTCCACTGACGCAAGTTCTTTTGGTGGCTCTCTTTTCTTTATCTCAATAATGAACTAATGCCCCAACATGGTGTTAATGGGCACTGGGCTGCTGGAAACATGGTGTTGCTGAAAACTCATGGGCATTAAAGACTGCATGACACTTTTACTGAGGTACTGGTCAAATTCCAGTTTGGACAATTACCACTTTTACTTGGAATTCTACCAGCATTTTCTACCTAACCTAACTTCTGCCTGCTTTTTCCATGGGATATAAAATTCTCCTTTATTTCTGTCCTAACCTGTTATGTGGTTACGCTTCGCATTGTTAAACAGCTGCCATGTTACGACCCCAGAAGTAGCTGCTTTTCAGTGGGATAGGAAGTGATTCCTGTATAATCTGTCAATAAGCTGACCAGATAGCAAGACTGAAAAAATCAGGACATTCCCTTTTGGGGTTGTGGTGATGGTGGTGTTATTTTAGTTTAGGATGAGTGCCAAGCCATCAAAAACTGTCCATATTATTCCTGCTGGTGGCTCTTCTTTACAAATTCATTCAATCTGGGTAAGACAAACTTTCTCCCAGGCTTAGGCTTCTATTCATTTTCAACCTGAAACTGATTTTTAATAGCTGAGTTCTCACACTCAACCCACTTAAAAAATGGGGTTCATACAGGAATGGAAAGGCCGACTGATTCTGGTTGTGTCATTATAATCAATTTGTCAGTTAAATAAGGCAAGTCAAATACAGTTAAGGTCTATAAAATCATGACTTGTGCAGAGAAAGTAGGTAAGGAAGTGTTGTTTATTACTTCTCATAACACAAGAACTAAGGGTCACCAAATGAAATTAATAGGCAGCAGGTTTAAAACAAATAAAAGGAAGTATTTCTTCACACAATGCACAACCTGTGGAACTCCTTGCCAGAGGATGTCATGAAGGCCAAGACCACAACAGGGCTCAAAAAAGAACTAGACAAATTAATAGAGGATAGGTCTATCAATGGCTATTAGCCACGATGGGCAGGGATGGTGTCCCTATCCTGTGTTTGCCAAAAGCTGGGAATGAGCAACAGGGGATGGATCACTTGATGATTACCTGTTGTGTTCATTCCCTCTGGGGCACCTGGCATTGGCCACTGTCAGAAGACAGGATATTGGGCTAGATGGACCTTTGGTCTGACCCTGTAGGGCCATTCTTATGTTCTTTACATCACATGCATGTGTCTTCTAGTCCAGAAACTCTTCAGTCAAAATACTATGAAAATAGGCACCTCAGAAACATTAATAATTAATAATAAACAACACAGCTAGAAAAGCTAGATCGGGATGGGTGAATTGGCTCCGACACAAGACTCACCTCCCAATCTTTATGCAAAACTGACATTGAAACTTTGTCAAAGGTCTCAGAAGTTCATTTAATTTATTCCCCTCTTTTACCTTTTCATGCCACCTCTGCATTTACAGATCCCAGCTGTACTAGAAGTGGAAATCACAGCATGCCAGAGATCTCCACAGCATCCAGATATCAGGAATGAGAGAACAACAGGAAATGGACTGGAGTTGGAGTCATTGTCCAAATCATTCTTTGTACTAAAAGAGTATGAATCTGTACCACATCATTCTGTAAAACCTAAAGCAAAATCACCCTTATGGAAGAATCCAATAGTATTTAATAGGATGAACACAATAGCGCTCTATAGAAATTACTCTTAAAACCTATAGAATTTTTTTTCAAAAGAATGAGATACTTTCCACCATTTTTAAAATCCACCCTATGGAATCCATTTTCCATTGATTTCTATCCCTGCTATAGAATTCTATGGGATACTTCGAACATTCTATAGAAAGGTTATCATGCTCTTTTACATTCCACAGAGGTATTTTTCCCCTCTTTAATCACAAGAGACTGAAAGCCTATGATCATGGCATATCTGTCCTAACTGGAAACAAAAAGTACTAAAAATCATGTGAGAAATTCCAAGCCCAATTTCTAAACCAAAGCAGCATATGAACTAAACCTAGGAAACATCTGACATTTGCACTTCGCTCACACATTTGTAACAAAGAGCAAATTTTATTTAAAAGCAGCACGTATTAGCTACACTCCATGGTGCATCTGTTGCACACGGAGGATATCAACACTCTCAATTTAACATTTGCAGATTTACAAAACTCTGCATTGTAAAACTTCTTTAGATGACCAGAAAGATTTTACTATAAAAAACAAACACTAAAACCAAAAATCCACCGAATTTTCTGCAGCCTGACATGATTAATATATTTGTACTGCATACACGATAATGTTTTCCATTTGCCTTTGCACCATTTCATATAATTTTTCACTGTTGTTATATGCCTTTGCAGAAACAGGAGAGAAGAGCTGCTCATTAGTCCAGCATCTATGCACATTTTAGCTGTTAGAAAAGCGTTTACCTTTCTGACCTATAACTCTAAGGACATTTTAAAGATGGCTCCTTATTCTGAGCTAGTATGACTGCAGATGTACGTAAGCCAAGAGTCCCCCATGGTTCCAAAAGCCTTGATGTACTATTCCTCTATTCACTTTAATAATGGGTTCCTTTTCTTTTATTATATGCTAGTAACTATTTGAAGATCTCTCCACAGGGCCTTGGTTCCATCCTTTTCAAAGCCTTGCCCTGAAAACTTCCAAAGCTTCCATATTTCAGACACAGCATGAGAAAGCCCCACCTATAGCAACTTTCACTTGCAAGCTATGAATGATGCAGCAGAATTACATCATGGCTTATAAAGGATTGGATTGCTTAGAGGAATGGATCATTCAAGACACAGATAACGGGCTCCAAAGCCTTCCAATGCAAGGTCACTGGTTCAAAGGCAGCCCAGAAATAACCAAAAAGTCCTCACAATTGATATCTGTTTAGTGACGGAATCAAACATGTTTAGTGGTTTCAGTCTAACTCTCAGTGAACAAGATCCACAAAACCACCACCATGACTACCTCTAGTTGGCACAGCAGAGAAGCCAAGTATTTGAATGGGTTATGGAAACTGAGCTACTCTCTCATTCCTAGAGGTGGTCAAAATAGAGTCATATTTCAGAAGGGACAGTGTGGGGAAGCTTGCACCACTGTTGTACCTGCTCTGTGAATGAATAAAGGACTTCAGTTTCCTGGGTTATCAGCTGATACCTTTCATCAGCACTGTATTCACAATCCATATCTGAAAACAAAACTAAGGAGGAAATGGCTTAGCAGGATACTTTGAAAGGCACTATTTTGCCACTTCCACCTGGACATTGCTTGGAAATTATGGGACAGTCCTATCTGCAAGTGAAAATCTGTTTGTAAAGGTTTTATCTGGGGAATTTTATAAGGTGAGGCAGCATGGTCTAACAGATAGGGCATAGGACAGGGAGTCGGGAGTCCTGCGTTCTATTTCTGTCTCTGCTATTGAGCTCATGTGACACCTTGGACCAGCCACTCCACTTTTCTGTGCCTCTGTTTCCCCTCCAGCTCTTTCTCTGTCATGTCTATTTAGATGGTAAGTTCTTTGAGGCAGCGACTGCCTCTCACTATGTATTTATACAACACCCAGCACTACTATAATTCAAAGAATAATAACGACTTACCATCCATATCAAGGCGCTGCATGATAATTGCCAATTCCACCTCACTAGGCATGTATCCCAAAGAACGCATAGCCATGCCCAGCTCCTGCTTGGAAATAAAGCCATTCCCGTCTCTGTCCAGCACCCGAAAGGCTTCACGGATTTCTGCAATAATGAAGAAAAGAAGAAGGGTGAAATAGCATCATGGTGCATTAACCTCTCCATGCAAAGAATATACATCTCTCTTCATTATATCAATGAGATGTTTGTTAATGTTCCAGTAATAGTAACCAGGATATATAGAGATAAAAAAAATCCCCTGGGTTGAGTGTCGATAATATCCCACATTTTATAAACATATACAAACACACACATATATATATATATGGGATATTATTGACCCTCAAGTTTTCAGGCATAAGACAACCACTAGAAATCCAAAAGTAATTTGTCTCTAGGGAAATTATTGCACAAATATTTATTTGAGGTTTTTCTGAATCTCTCTGCAGTATCTGATACTGAGCTCTGGGTGGACTGTTCTGATCTAGTATGGCTATTCTTATGTTTCTAGAATTATCATCATCACACCAACCCTGGGATACAATAGACTATTTCATCAAATAGACTCAGAGTCCTTTTCAGAAAAAGTAATGAATTAAGCCTGTCAGCACATTTGTAAGGCAGATAAGTTTTGTCCGTCATACAAGCAGAGTAATAAAACCATGACCTTATCGCAGAGTAAAAGAGAACGTAGGCCAATTCCTCTGCTACATGCACATTCACGTAACCTAAGCATGACCCTTTAATGAGGTCACCCACATCAGCACATCAGGACAACATCTCCCCACTATTACACGAAGTCACACCAATCTAAATAGGAGATTTTTGCCTACAGCCATTAACACTTTTGGCCCAAAGAACTGCCTTTGGAAGTTGAATCTCTCTCACAGAAGAGTCTTATCTCCCAAATGAAGCCCTAAATGCTCATTTTCTTTCTTGTCTGATAAATCGTGATGTATATCTTTTAAACCACCTCCAGGCAATTTCCACCCCCCACTACTTTTCATGGCATTCCTCTAATTTATAACGGTTTTACAGCTAAACAGCCACAGATCAATAAAAATCTGTGAGAACCAGAGAAATCATCCATCATTCTTCCCAACCCTGGCTCAGTTTTTGTCCTCTGATGTTGTTTTTGTTTTAAATCTGACATTCACACCTCAAGCCTTTCATATTCACTTTAAACTCCATACTGCTCAGTCATTCCCTATCCTGGAGTGTCCATGTTCTGCCAATGCATTGCGGGCACTGATGGTTATCCAAGTTTGACATACTTCAGGGCTTTCTTAACATTGAAGTTTCACCATCAAATTCCCCAGGTGAAGTGGTCATGGCTGCTTAAAATGCAGGACATTCTGATTCACGTCAATTCTAGAGTCTCAGCAAGCTGGGAAGCCTTCCTATTTTAAGGGATTTGGGGTTTGGTATGGTTTGTTAAATAGGTTTGTCTTTTCAACAAGCATTTGGAAAAAAAACATAGGATGTTTTATTAAACACCTTTCAGGGAGATAATGAGCTGTTAACAGGTTCAGTAATCTCACGTCAGTCAGCTCTTTATGATCTCTGCTAGGATACGAACACATTCCTTATTTAACATGTCATCAGTTATGTTTATTTTACTTGTGCATTGTTTGCAAGGATGTTGACTGATCATTTTCAGTTTACCCAGCGCCATAATGTACTTTTCAGTAATAAAGCCTACAAGAAGGTAGAGAACACCAGGAAACTCTGTCCGGTAAACCATAGACTTTCTGATGAATGTTATCCTGAAGGAGGATAATTCAGGGAACCCCAGAGGAGCCCAGTGTCCACTCCCCTAATGAGAGGCATGGAGCAGAAGTCAATATTGCTAGTACCCATACTGTATTCACCCACATGGGTCCCAGAAGGAGCATTCCAAGATGGATGGCCACTCCTCACCAACATGCTACTTCCAACTGCACAAAGTAGGATTCTGAAGATTACTGGGAAAGTAGGAACGTGACATAGAGGTGAGTTCCCCTCATCTGCTTTCACTGCCCTAGCTCTATCCACTTTGCTCCCCTTTGCCCATGAGGATGTGCAATGAGCCACTTATCTGCACAAATATTTCTTTGTATTATAACTGTCTCCTGCAGAACTTATTCATCGTATTGCATGGCTGGTGCCTCTGTAGCCTTTGCTTTTGGAAATTAATAAAATGAATATATTTAAACAGATAAAAAGGTGGCTGTTTGGAAAATAGGGCTCTTTTCCCTGCAGAAAATTTCATTTTCATCAAAAAACTAAAAATCAAAATATTTGTAAAATACTCTTGCAGTGCCTCATGGGAGTTTTAGTTCAAGTGCCTCATATGCCCATTCTCCCAGAGACCGGGCTCCCTGGTCAGACTACATTTCCCATGATCCACCATGATTCTCCCAGGGGAGGAGACGTGGTATACCATGAGAGTTCTGTGGCCCCAGTGCATCATGGCAGATGAAAACCAGTTGGGGAGCCCAGTCCACAGAGTATGAGGAGGATCAAGGGCACCAAACAACAGCTCCTATGAGGTATCGTGACAGCATGTCTGATTCAAGATATTTTGGTTTCAGCTGAAAAATTAAGTTTTCATTTTCAGGTGTTTGGTTTTCAATTCAAAATTCAGTTTTCTGCCATAAAACAGTTTAATCAGAAAATTTTCAGCTAGCTCAAGGTGGTTTGGGCACTAGCCTAGGACTCAGGAGATAGATAGATATTCAATTCCCTCCTTCACCACAGAGTCCCTGAGTAACCTTGGGGAAGTGTCTTACTTTCTTGTGCCTCAGTTCCCCATCTGACTAATGGGAATACTAGTGCCCTATAGGGAATCCGTTACAATAATAATGGATCTTCAATCCAAGGAAGAGCTGATGATATCATAGCTCACAGTGGTAGGCTGCAGTGACTTAACTTTTTCTAATAATTCTTTTAAAGCCCAAAAACAGCTTCTAAATCATAATAAATCAAAGTTCACACATACACCACTGTTGCTTTGACAAAATCTATTGTGCCTTTATCATTTCACTATAAATAAGCTATCTTATACTACGAAGTAATTCCATATTTGCTTAGTTGGTTTTTAAATTGCCTTTTATATGTCACCCATATAAGGCCTGATCCAAAACCTACTGAAGTCAAAGGGAAGATTTCCATTAATGTCAGTGAGCACTGGATCAGACCCATAACAGCTATATTTTCAGTTCCTACAGGAATTAACTATGGCCTCTTTATTCATAAGTGAAAGATAGATGCTATCTTGTATCCACCTTCTCTCCTTGCATTGGAATCACAATAATGTAAAGCGATGACGAGTCTGTTCAAATCAAGCACAGCTGGAAGTTTCAGTACATAAAGCCTCTGGAGTAGCAATGAATCCCATTAGACACTGCCAGCTTGAGTGAGATCTATTTTCATATGCTGGGCTGAAAGCTGAAGTGCAGTAAATATTACAGTGGAATCCATTCATTTAAAAAAATGATCTTTGACAGCTTAAAAAAAAAAGCAAATCAGAACTAAAAATATAGTAGGAAACTAACAAAATGGTTTTTAAAGGAAAATATCAGGCATTAACGTCTGAAAACTTTACAAGCCACAAAGTGAGAGCACTTAAACATGAATAATCTACATTCATATATTGACTTCAGTGTAGGATTTCTTAATCCCAACATATGGCAGATTTCATTGGGAGTACTCACATGCTTAAGTGCTTTGCTGGATCAGGGCCTTGGTCAGAATCCCGACAAACTTCAATTCAAGCTGTTCCACAGCCTTCAGAAAAATGAACTTTTAACCAAGTCTGAAACATCAACTTCTGACCCCAAACCTACCTATTTTCACTCATGTCTATAAATAGCACTTCCCAATGTAAGCATATTTGGGGAGCTTTAAATAGGTTGTACTCAAAGCACAAAAAGCAGCTATACTTCAGTAAGTGCCTCCTTTGTATACTTATATGCAACTCCACCTCAAACATTTTTTTCTTTGTAGCACTCTTTGATTCTGCTCTCCAACAGACTCCCTGTTACTGTTTGACGCATCACCTAACTTAAAAGTCATTCGGCTCTGGTTCCTTTTCGGATACAGTCAAGCCAACTCTATTAGCTAACGGGTACAGAACCGCAGTTCTGGTTCCCCCTTCTTGTTATCAGCCATTAAATGTCATTACCAGAAGCTAAAAATACGTCAAGACTTCCCTTATATCACTTTTCCAAGTGATCATGGTGATTGCAATGACGATTGATGCTGCTGGATCACAAGTGGGACAGGAGGTGCCCATGAAGCAATCACTCAGCAAAGATACTGTCCACACGATGAAAAAATTGAGAACTCCTTTATTTAGACCAGTGGTTTTCAACCTTTTTTTCATGTGTGGACCACTAACAAATTTCAAATTGAAGTGCTGGACCCCTTTGGAAATCTTAGGCATAGTCTGCAGACTCCCCGAGATCTGCGGACCACCAGTTAAAAATGACTGATTTAGACTACAGGCCCTTTGGGGGCAGAGACTGTTTATTAGAGCACGGCAAATAATTTTCAACAAATAGATTTTTTTGTTGTTGAAAAATGCATCTTTCCATGCCCCAAAAACTCTTTGCAAATTTGGGCCCAATTCAATGAATAAATTTCCATACAGAAAAAAACAGGAACAAAATTTCAAAGAAGAGAAAAAAATTTGTTTCAACCATTTCAGAATGTTTTGTTTTGACTTTTTCATTTCAAAATGTTGTGTTTTGAAAATTTCACAATGTTGACGTTGACTTCAAACTTAGCCAGATTAAAAAGAAAACAAAAAGTGGTAAAACAGCCAAACGCTGATGAATCAAAACCAAAACACAAATTATTTTGAGTAAATCAAAATATTTTAATTGACACTAAAATTAAAAAAACCAAATTTTTCATTTAAATCAATCCAAAATGTTTCAGTTGATTCAAAACAAATGTATGTGTTTCAGCATAAAATTTCAATTTGATTCAATTTGAACCAGATTCTTTTTCAGAGTGTTTAGTTCGGTGCTCAAACTGAACATTCCATTATTTGCTCAGGTCTACTATTCTGGGTTTGCACAATGCCTACAACAACAGGGTAGCCCCAATTTTGGCTAGTTCCCAGGCACAACCATAATAAACATCGTCATAATAATAGTATAGAAGAATAAGGGCCAAACTGTGACCAGAGGGCAGCACAGATTGACACTGCTCCAGAAGGGTGAAGCCTCTTACCCACCCTTCTGGAGAAGCGACCAGTGGGGGCGCACTAGTTCCAAGCAATCCTGTGCAGGGGCTGGCCACACTGTAGCAAACGAGAGGTCTGTTCAAGTTCTGCTGGTTTCCACTAGGGATTTGAATATATTCTCGCTCCCATGTATATTACTTGGCATCAGTTTGTACGGCTGTCACCCTCCAGTCCGATGTATGTAGCTTACTCCCAAACCCAGAAAACGCAAATAGAACTTCTCATGAAGAGAAGGGGGTAGTTAAGTATCTGGGGATTTTAATATTGGGTGACTGTGTGAGAGACAGATGCAAGACCTTAGAAATATAGACACTTTCAAAGACTATTATATTGAGATGGGCCAGATGCTACAGGCTCAGGGATTAGTCACATGCTTTTGTATCTATAAATGTTATATGTATCATTGTGAGCTAAGGATGGTATTCTAGGTCTATGGGGGTGGGTCACAGAGCTTCCGCCAAGAATTAAAATCAGTAGGGAGTAATTATGCAGATCCTGGGGCAGGTAAAGAACCCCCGGAGTGAATGAATTGCATTCAATTCAGACCAGGTTCAAGTGGCCAAGACAAGGAGAGAGCCGGTAATATAAGGATCAGCCTGAACTGGCTGACTGAACCCACTTTTTGATCCAACAATTGACATGAGATTGTAACCAAGAGGGCAAAACACTGCTGGAAGCGTTTGAAGACTTGAATCTGCCAGGGCCTCCATGTGGAAAATGGGAGACACCTGGTAAGCCCTGCATGCATGTAGACTGTTTATTCTCTTAAATGTCCTTTCTGTAATGCTTTTGCCCTAAAATAAATGTGTTGTGCTTTATGAAAGCTACCTGGTCACTGGTAACCCTGTCATTTTCCCTGAGACAGGGACAGACCTTCTGGGATCAGTACAGTGGCTTGCATGGGGACTGACAGCTTAAATCCCTTATCTGCAGGCTGAGACACATGTCCTTGCCCACAGAGAGGTGATGGCTGGAGTCTGAGACTCTACAGGGTCTCCTTAGCAGATCTGTAGAGATCAGAGGTGCAGTTAACCCCAGAACCATGACAGTGTGTTCCAGGAGTAACAGCGCTGGACTGAGACTCAGGACATTTCAGTTCTTCAGGATGATATTGGGAAGTCACTGCCCCAACTTGTGCCTTTGTTTCCCCATCTGTAAAATGGAGATAATAATCCTAGATCTTCCTTGTAAAGAACTTTAAGATCTAAGGATGAACCGTGCATTACTCTTCTGCCACTCAGTCTAAGGATAGAGAAATAACACTGTGCATAACAGGTTAGACTGAATGGCAGAAAACAACAAAAATGAGATTTAGCTGGAAAAATGCAAAATCATCGAACTAGGGAACAAACAACACGAAACAGGTAACTCAGGAGAGGGAAGGACTAGAGAAGTATTAATGCAGAAAGAAATCTAGGGTATATTCATTATTTATTTTATTGACTGATTTCAATGTATAATTCTATGATTCATTTCCAGGTGCAAGTTCTGTAGTGACTTAAGCAAGAAGTGTCTCCATTTCAGAAGAAAACCAGTGATCCTGGCTCAAAGAGCAACCTGTACAGAAAGTCAAAACTTTTCAACCTTCTCTATCATCCAGAGATCACAGATTTTGTCAATGTTTACCTCAGCTTCTGTGTGTTGTTTTTAAAACACATTTCTCATGATGGTTTAGCCTGCTATTTTTCCCCCACTGATGATTTATGTTCTACAAGTGCTAAAGGGTACAGTACTTATTCCTCAGAGTTATTCGAGCATGCAAGGGTTTTTGTTTTTAATTAATTTCCACACTCTGATTGCATTTAACATCTGCACCTTCTAGTTATTAGGCAGCACGTGGCAATTCTATTAAGTCCCAAATTCCTCTGGGATGAAGGAAAGAATAATCAATTGAAATAAGCATTTTTAAATTTTCTTTGTGAGACAGCTATCATAATTCTGACTTGACATCCAGTCTAGCAAGTCATTAATTCTCTTCATCTACATCTGACTCTACGAAGATTCAAAGGCTACTTCCCCCTTTACATGAGTTACTCTGCATCAGTTTCTTTCGATGCATTTCATTTCAGAAAAGCCATTCACAGAGGGAGTTGTTTTGGTGATGTTTGATATTGTTTTTCCTTTAAAATTTCCTGACATTTCTTACCTACAATTCAGCAGTAAATTTATTTACAGGAAATCCCTATATGACTGGTAACTAGCGGCAATCCTCATTATTTCTTGTTCCATATACTGATCCAGAGTGAATCACAACTCTCTGTCAAACAAACTCTACTTGGGAAATCACTGCCTGCTAGCTAGCCTCTGGCCTCGCAGATGGTTTCTATATATTTGATATGTTATAAATAGCCATGTAATAAATATACTGCAACTGTTGACCACGTTAAGTGCTATGTAATCACTATCCGATTATTTCTGTCATTGTAACATGGGTAGCAGTCCTACATCCCTTATGTTTGCCAGCAGATAGTTTCCTTAGCTTCAATGCAGCTTTGGGTTCTAAAGTAAAAATAAGTGATTTAAAAGTTGGCAATTTTATATCCTTAGTTGCCTAGTAAATAAGTTTAACAATTACTAGAGCTGGTCAAAAATTGGAATTTCCATCCCTTGGGAAATTCTGATATTACCACATTTGTTTTCATCCTAAATCAGGATGAAGTGTTAAAATATCTTTAAAAAAAATGGTAGAATGGAAAGTTCTAAAAAATTTTGATTTGGAAATGTCAAAATATTTTATTTTGAGAGTTTTGAGAGAAATGAAACATTATGGCACTATTGGATCAAAACGTTTCTTTTTGACACTGAGCTGTGTCTGTCTGAGCTGTCACAGTGTCTCATGGGAGTTGTAGT
The DNA here is from genome assembly GCF_003597395.2 of Chelonoidis abingdonii. Taxonomy (NCBI): domain Eukaryota; kingdom Metazoa; phylum Chordata; order Testudines; family Testudinidae; genus Chelonoidis; species Chelonoidis abingdonii. The sequence goes on from NC_133788.1 coordinate 11,440,824, forward strand.
TCAGGTGTCTCAGATCCCCATTCTCCTTTATGGACTGTGATCCCTGGAGGGACTACGTCTCCCATGATGCACTGTGGTGGAAATGTACTTCAGCCAGGGACACAGCTCATACAGGAGAATGGGGTATGAGGCACTTGAACTACTATTCTCAAGAGGCACCATGGCAGCTCAGTTGGACACAGAGTAATGTCAAATTGACCCAAACTAAATGTTTTGATTCATTTCACAAACTGAAATATTTCAATGTGGGTCAATCCAACCCAAAACATTTCAATTTGATTTTCCTAGTGGAAAATAAGGGGTTGGGGGGAATGGCAGAACTGAAATTCCCCATGAAAATTCTGATTTTGTGGGAAACTGCATTTTTCATTGAAAAAGCATTTAGATGGAAAATTCCCAGCCATTCTAATAATTACCAAATAATCTTCAGGAACATGTTACTATCATATAAATGCACCGAATAAAGGATATGTGCCAATACTAAGTAATTTTTTTAAATGATAATAAATGTCATAGTTTCAGGGTAACTTCTCTGTATTCCCCATCCATCATCCCTTGAGGGCACCCACCAAAAGGTTTCTGGGCTCACAGCTGTCACCTTTTCTGGGCAGTGAGTTTACTCACTTCTGACCAGGCTTTTTAAGGCTGCACAGCATCCTGTCTTCTACTGCAATATCCCCAGCTAGCCAGTGTACCTAATGCTTGTGCTTTGGGTTCTCTCTCCCAGGACTATGAACAGTACAATTGCCGGCAGTTACAAGTTACAACACTGCTCTTTCTAAGCAAGTATATATATTCTTCAGGTGAAAGCAATACAGAGAAAACATAAAAAAACCAATAAACTTTCCCATATGCATGCTAACAGCTTACCAGAGGTCACCCATCAGTTTTATGGGGCCTCAGTTAGTCCAACCTTCCCTAAAGGTGGACCACAGGTCTTGTCCATTTCCTGGATCAGAAAGAAGTCCCCGAATCAGTTTAAACTCAGGCTAGTGAATCCAAAAATCCTTTGTCTGTTGGTCTCTGGAGAATCCAGTTTGAACCGGTATATGTTAGCTTTCCCAAGTATCTCCGTACAGGTATTACAATCTGGGTGGTTTGTCCTAATCACCACCCACTGTTTTCAGTTCCTGAAGAAGCTGGGGCACCCCTCCCTCATGAAGTAGAATACAACGATACATAAACCATTCAAGTTAATACAATGGACCCCAAAGATACTTAAACTTCATTCAGTAAGGTCTCCCAAGTATATGGCAGGATGATGCCATACCTGTCACAGTAAATATTTAGTGCCAGTTATAGGTGCCAGCTTGACAGTCCTTAAGGATGTTTATCTGCATAACAGGGCAGACAGCAACACTGCAAACTTCCCATTACCCACCTATTGCCAGGCAAATATGCTTTAACCCTGATCCGGAGGGAACATATAGAGTAGCTTATAATTTTATGACCCTTGCATTGTCTTGTGTTTCAGTGTTCTGCAGAAGAATATGACTGTGAAAGTCAGCTGTCAAAAGTGTTTGGAATGGTAGGAACCTGTTTTACATCATTTTATGTCATTCCCATTAGAATTGGCAATCTGCAAGTCTACTTTTAGCAATTCTCTGAGTAGCATCCTGGACATCTTGGGTCTGTCTCTGCTTATGTTGAAAAGTAAACGGGTGTTTTCCACTGATTTCAACAGGAGCAGGACTGGTACCTTTTTTTTTTTCTTTTTTTTTGACAGAGGATGAAATCTTAAGCTCACTGAAGTCAATGGCAAAACTCCCATTATCTTAACTGGGGTCAGGATTTCACCCAGAATGTGACTGCAGGCCTGAACCTGCTTCCACTCAAATCAACTGGACTCCCTGTCTCTCATTGGTTTCAATGATAGTAGGATCTGGCCCTCAACTGGTGAATGAAATAATGCAGAATAATTCAGTGAGTGATGATTTTAAATGGTGCACATTTTCCCCTTTGTTTTCAGCTCATCAGGAATAACTTTGCCTTAGTTCCTTGCATCTGAAATAAGCTTAAAAAAACAAAACAAAACACTCATTGATGAACTGCCACAAAAAAAGTTTGATTCCCAAAGGCCACAGTGCAAATTTATACTGGTTCTGATCGCTCCGTGGACCACTGCACACAGGACCCAGTATTATTGATTGCTCAGTCAATTAAAGTCGGTGTGAGGCAAATTTTGGCCAAACAGATAAATCTGTGCTGAGAAAAATAGCAAGCAAGGGAGGGCATATCAACAAAGAGGTAAAAAGAGAGAAGTGTAAATCTGTGTTTGCTCCCAGCACATCGATGCTCATTGCAAGCATCAGTGCAAGGATGATGCACCATTACACAGGTGAAAAACATGATTGGCAATAAAGTTCTCTACTAAGAGAAGAACGTTCTTCCTAGCCAACTTACAGCCCAATATGCATCAGAGCTATCATATGGCCTCTGAATGGCCTGCACTTTAGACTTCACTAATGAACCCTCTGCCACTCCCAATTCTTCTCAGCCTCACCAGCTTCTCTCTCTCCTCTCCCTAAAACTCACCTGCTGTTCCCGGCCTAGCATTCTTCTCCCAGCCATTCCATCTCCTGCTCCCTAACCAATCCATTCCATCTGTGATAATTTCAGGGCTGATCCTATCTCCTGCCAATCACTATTATCTCTTCTTCTTCTTCGCTGTTTGACAACTTAGTCCAAAGAGCTTCAGCAAGGGTAACAGATTGTCTCTTTCCCAGTTTAAGTGTCAGAAATGCTCAGCTTTGCATTCCTGTTCTCTCAGCCAAATGGCTCCTAAAATGGGTCCCTTCTTGGGCAGCCGCAACAAAACAAATCATTTATAAATATCAGCCTTTGAGACAGATGTTGGCTACATAAGCAAATATCTCGTTTCTGTTCTTTGAGCAAAAAGCTTATTGTTAAATGTCTCCGCATTTTACCCAAGATCCCGTGGTACATCGTCACTGTGCAATCTCTGACCTGGTAGTGTGGCCAGTGCTGCATTTAATGCTATTTGCAGAATAGTTCTGTGGTCTCTCCACACAAGCCAGGAGGCCCCCATCCACCCTAACACATGTATAGAGGCTGTGTATTAAATGGAAGAATCATATGACCTCTACTTTTGATTGCTGAACCATCCCACAAAGAGCTCTGCATAGAAAAGGAGAAATCCCAATTGATTTTTAAACCTGCAGATGGATCCTGAATAGATAACGCCAGGGAGTTCAAAAAAATCTGCATTGAGAGTGACAGTTTCACTCTGGTCTTTTTTGTTTTTTTTCTGTGAATTATTGTGCTGCTGAAAAGTGCCATATTCCCAGATCTGGAGGTCCTAGTTCTCTGTTTATCCAAACAGCAGGTAAGGCACAAGCAGTGGCAGCATAAACCCCCCAAGTCCCTCAGCCCTGTGAGCTGGAGGGACTACAAGTCTCTGTGACTCATTCAGCCCTTTCTGATGAGACTGCCAGCGAGGACGGCTGTGTTGGGGGCCGTTCGTGATGTTCACCTGGAAGTGGACTGAGACTGCAAGGGTAATATTTGCCAAACACAACTGGGAAAGGAACTCCCACCACTACTTATTATTGACAATGAAAAAGAATTCATAGCCATGAAAACATACGGCCCCTCCTCCACTACAAGTTTCCGGTTCAATAAACAGCCCATAATATTTCCTTTACAGTTTAAAAAACTACTGTTCAGAAAGCTGAATAAGGAGACAGGTATTCTTCATAGTTTTCCAAAGAAACTCCTCTCTTTCTTTTCCCCCTCCTCCTATTCCGATCCCTTTAGTGTGAATTGGCGATGAAAAGCCTGTACCCCCTATTTTACAAACTAACTAGAGTCCATAAAACTGAACATCTCAAAATAACAGTAGCTGCACAACAAAACTGCATAGTTGCAGTACAATCATTCACAAAAATCAGGGTTCCACTGTGCCACCATTTATGGACAATGAGTAAAGGCCTATTTCTCCTCCCGTGACATTATTCCAGTTTTTTGCCATGAGTATTCAATCCATGCTCACAAAAATGAAAATGTTTGCTGGATATGATAAAAGTTTAAGACCTTGCTCACGGGCATTTCAAAGACTGAGGGTAATTTGATTCAAGATTATTTACCCATGACTCTCATTAATGTCAAAGAGATAATGGTTGGCAATCATTCATTAATTTGCATCCTTTTCGGATTTCTCACTGAAACTGTTTTTGTACAGTTCTTAGTAAAATGACAGCTTCAGTCTGCAACCTTCAAGGCAATAATTGTTTGGGAAATATGACCTCTGTCTTCATTTATAGCCATTTTCCTTCCCTTCATAAAAGTCCATTATTTAGATATTGAAAACTTTCTTTTATAAATTTACTTCCCAATTTTCAAACTTGGGTGCTTAACTCAGGGCATTAAGTTCCACATTTAGGACAACATCCTTGAAACAGCTAAGCAGGGATTGATTTGCTATGGGGACACCTCAAAGTCACCTGGCATGTAGTTCTGACTCGTATAAGAACTTGGGCTTTTTTCTTTTTTTGGAACCAGAGTTTTGTGAGTGCAATTAATTGTGGGCACAATCATTTGTGGGCAAAAATGATTGAAGTTGGACAGCCTTTTCATCCACCCCAGCACCTTTAAGTAAATCTCCACCTGGTTCATTTAACTCCATCAGTTGCCTCATTAAGGACTCTATCATGGGAGCAGCTGAGTGCCCATTCAGAACCTTGTATGATCAGGCCCTAACCTGATCACACTACAACATCTAGATCAGGAATCAGCAACCTTTCAGAAGTGCTGTGCAGAGTCTTCATTTATTCACTCTAATTTAAGGTTTCGAGTGCCAGTAATACATTTTAACGTTTTTAGAAGGTCTCTTTCTATAAGTCTGTAATATATAACTAAACTATTGTTGTATGTAAATGTTTAAGAAGCTTCATTTAAAATTAAATTAAAAGGCAGAGCCCCCCAAACTGGTGGCCAGGACCTGGGTAGTGTGTGTGCCACTGAAAATCAGCTCGCGTGCTGCCTTCGGCACACATGCTGTAGGTTGCCTATCCCGATCTAGATATTGCATATTATTATTCTATCTACTCCTCCATCATAAGCCTGCCCACTTCAAAGACCAATTTCAACCATCCCCATGTTTTTTTTTCAATCAGCAAATTTTACCCCTTGGGCCCCGGACTCAATTCCACTAACTTTGGCCCAAGACAACAGACTGTCTTGTAAAGACTCTAATGTACTTTTGATTTAAGGATTTTCATTATTAACTTACTTTTCCCCCAGGCATTTTCTATTCCCCAACCCTCAAGCAGCCATGGATTTCTTTCTCTTCAAAATAATATTCATTATAACATGTAAATTGCTATACTGGCAGCATGTCTTGTGAAAAGGAGCATAGAGAGTCTGTTGACAAAACCCAATCTAACTCGAACGTGCCCTTTCCGGCTCTCACTCATTATCATCTCTCTTTACTATGTCAGAGTGAAAGGAAATGAGCTTCTCTTTACTCTTGCTCGCTTTATTTATTTATTTATTTTTTTAAGGACTACACAGAGCCAGCTACACTGAATCAAAACTTTCCACACAGGAAAATTCCCACTACTTTTGGTGGGATGGAGCGTATGCGTACCTATACGCTGCAGTGAAAAGCAGGTTGCATCCACATTGCAGGGTGTAACTACACGTATCAGTGAAAGGCTCTGGCAGGGGGGAGTTGCTGGAATCTTTGTCCGCTGCTGGAGCCTTTCCCCGATGCCAGAGTCTTTCCCTCTGGTGGAGAAAGGTTCTAGCAATGGGAGTCCTTACCTGCAGCGGAAAGGCACCAGCGGTGAGGAGCTGCTGGAATCTTTTCCTGAGGTGGGGAAGGCTTCAACAGTTTTCCTTTTGGCAAGGAAAGGCTCTAGTGGATGGGCACTGGGCAAACTACGGTCCACGGGCCAGAGCTGACCCGCCAGCCGTATTAAGCTGGCCCTCGAGCTCCCGCTGGGGCGTAGGATCTGGGGCTTACCCCACTCTGGCGCTGCAGCCGGGGAGCAGGGTTGAGGGTCACTCCACGCAGTTCCTGGAAGCTGCAACATGACCCCTTTCCAGCATTCCAGCTGCGGAGCAGGGTAGGTGGCCACTCCACGTGGCTCCCGGAAGCTGCAGCATGGCTCCCCTCTGGCACTCCAGCCAGGAAGTAGGGTCGGGGGGCATTCCACATGGCCCCCGGAAGCTGTGGTATGGCCCGCCATACAATTCCTGTTCCCAGATGTGGCCCTCAGGCCAAAAAGTCTGCCCACCCCTTCTCTAGTCACAGGGAGCTGGCAGAACCTTTCCCCTGTACCAAGGCCATTTTCTATGGTGAGGAAAGGCTGCAGCAGCTGGGAGACGACACAGCTAACAATAGCAGTGCAGATGGTGAGGTGCAGCTTGGGTGAGTGGAAAGCTGTGCAGGGTATGTCCTCGGGTACATACCCACAGCCTTCAGGCAGATCTGTGCTCTGTCTGCCTAAGCCAGGCCTCACCATCTACTTAAACATACTCTACTTCCGCTGAAAGAAGTGTGCAGTGTGGACATCGTGTTCAATAAATTCAGCCACTTTGGTCTTTGTCTAAGTGCTGGAGATAAACTATAAATGTGGTGGTTTAACTACAGAAGTTCATGGTAGAATTCATGCTATCATTAGATTTATAACTTTTCTGATAAGCCCAACTTGTCTTCTGTTACCTTCTACTACAGAGATATTTGCTGCACAGTAAAGATGGGCCTCTGCTAAAATTTTCTCCCCAGTGACTAGTGATTATATTCTCCTAACTCCACTGAACACTTTCATATTAAGGTGACCTTGCTATGAAAGCAAATTCTTTGCAAACCTAATAATGACCTGACTGGACAGAAGTGCTCTACAATTCTTCATTATCTGAACCTGTTTTCTACAACTCAATCATCTCCTCCTGCAATTACAGTGGAAAGACCCTTGATCACCTGACTCCTCAATTATATAAACTGATGGAGAATTCCCAGTGACATTCAGATCAATAACCCTATTCAGAAGTCCAAACAAGACCAAACCAAAGTGGTGGTGCAAGCACAGTAAAAACTTCAGGCAGGAGGAGAACAGGAATGTAACTCTTACTTGTATTTTAAAGGGAACATAAAGAGTATACCAAAAATAGGGGGGGGGGGAGGAAGGAGGGGCAGCAGAGATGCAGCACCATGTGTTTGAACATGATCTACCAGGGCAGGTGAGTAAGCAGGCATAACCTTGTGCAGGCTACCCGTGTCACCAGAACGTGTGTAGCAGAGAGGCCAGCTGCCATAAAGCTGCTAATCCCACTCCTGCACAAGGGAGAAGGCGATGGGCAGAAGGTTTCCTCACCCATGGTCCACCCTCCATATGCCAACATAGCAGAGCTGAGCCAGTGTACAGTGGGAAATAAACTGCATCGTGTACAGGATTCTCTCTAAGTTACAGTTCAGTGCTCCTTCTGGAGCAGCAGCATCCCTTCATTCAGGGCTTTTGGCAACTCCATGATCTAGCTATATAACCCTTCTGTCTCACCTGAAAAAAGGAGTTAATTTCAAATATTACAATTGGAGGTAGGCTGGGGAGAGCGTGGTATAGTTATTTATGGAAGGGTTTGTTTTGTTTTCCACTAAATCCTTCAGGCTGCCACAATTAAATCAAATAAATCATTCTTTTCCATTAGTAATTTCAGATTAGAGGTGAAATAGAAGTTTTCTAATAAATCTTTGTACCTGAGGACATTTGGAAAAAAATTAAATGCTCTCTTCAGAAAATACACTAAGAATCTAGACTGGGGAGTTTTAATCATATATTTTATTTTAAATGTTTTTAATGGCCATCTGTCTTTTCTGTTGGTAATTTTATAGTGCAAAGAAGGTAAGGTGTTGTATATGAAGGTACCTGATTCTCCTCACAGTATATGGAGAGTGAGTAAGAATGGGAAATAAAACAACATCCACTGATCCTAGAACCTGGAATTCTCATTCCATGGGAAATTCCAAAATTTTCAAAAAACAAACATCTAAATCAGAACAAAAATTTAAAATTTCATTTAAAAAATATCAAAACATTGTTTTGTTTCATTTGAATAAGGCCAAAATGTTTCATTTCCATTTTATCAACTCAATTATATTATGTTGTAGTCAAAATCAATCATTTTGATAATTTTCTGTTGAAAATTTCAAGTTCCTGCAGAATGTTTTGATTTAATCCAATCAGCGTTTTCCAACAGATAACTATTCTGTGGGAAAAATTACAAAGCACTCTAATCTCCCCTACTTACTCTATATGCCTTTGATCTGGCTTTATTTATGGCTTCACATAGTGTAAGACCTTTTGAGAAGGTTCTTCATATCCCTGATCACGAAGCAGCACTGAGAGGTCCACTCAACAAGATGTACAAGTTCAGAGACACTCAACACTGTAATGCACCCAGTCCAGCACAGCTGATACAATATTCTCTACTGCCTTGTGTCATAATTTGCACTAGTATAAAATGAGTGCAAAACTCTAGCAAAGTAATTATGTCCCCACTTTGCACCAACGTAAAGGATGCAATGCAATAGAAAATCACACCCAGTATTGCAAAACCTGCAGACATATCTCTACTGCTATGAAGACCAATATACTCCATAATACACCTTTCATGATCCATAGGTCCTACATATGCCTCTCACAACATGTGGTGTACCTGATCCATTGCACTAAATGCTCCCAATAACAACCATCTGGGTGACATCAGACAATCACTATCCTCTTGAATGAACTCGCACAGAAAAATGATAAAAGACAAAAACACCACATCACCCATGGGCGAACACTTTTCACAAAACAATCACTCTATATTTAGCCTCTCAGTCCTCATCCTCAAAGGAAACCTGCACGACACCTTCAAAAGACAAGTTTAAATTCATAACTCTGTTAGGCACTAAAAATCATGGATTTAATAAAGACACTGGATTCTGGCTCATTACACCAATCTATAATCCACTAAACCTCCCTTGTCCTGTGACAGCAAAGATGTTAACTGTCCACTTCACTTTGAATGCTCTCTTACAACATGTTAACCCCTTAGGCTAAACAATCTGGTCCACCTTGTAATGAGCTGTGACAATGCTGCTCCCATAAAGATATTACCTCACCCATCTTGCCTCTCTAATACAATTAACCTTCATCCAATTATACATGCTATCCCCACGATGAAGTGGTAGGGATCTGACAATAAAGTATTCAAGCAGATTGTTCAGAAAAAATACAGCTGGATCCCTACTGAATGAATTGATGACAATATTTATGGAATGAAGCCAATAAAAACAAAGGACTGGTGCAAGAATGAGCTACAGGGCTCAATTCTTCTCTCCTTTAGACCAGTCTTATTGCAGTGCGGCCTCATTGATTTCAGTGGAGCTGCTCCTGATTTGCACCAGCATTAACAAGAGGAGGATTCGATCCATTGTGACCATTTCCCATATGTTAGTTCTGATACAAATCGCATGCCGGGATCAGAGCTGAACAATGCCTTTAGTCCTACAGAACAAAAAAATCTTAATAGAGAAAGATGAAAGTAAAGTTCATTAAAGAGAATGGTTTAATTAGTGTGCATGATATCAAAGTTGAATAAGGTCCCAAGTGCAGTTGGCATGATTTCTAAATTTGAAAATGGGTAATTTGCCTTTATCATCATTTTACATCTGTGCTCTCTTGACATGTTTTATCCATGTTCACATGACATATTGATCAATGATCATGCCAGTGACCTTTTATACCATAGAATTAATGAGTTTCTTTAAATAAATAGTTGCTCCCCTACAATCCATTCACACTGCAGCTCTCAAAATAATCCCCACCTCAAGCAGTCCACATCACACCCCTCTTCAGATCCTTTCCATAGCTCCCTCTTCACCCACGAAGTCAAATTTAAACATCTTGTCCTCAAATCCCTCTGCAGTGTTCGTCTTGCTCTCTTATTGTGCTCTCCATTTCTCTTTCTCACTGCCAGAGACATCAACCACACTGTTCCCTTCCTTTCCTCCTCCAACTCTTGTCCTCTTACTTTCTCTCATACTGCCTCCTCCACAAAGAAGACCACCACCTCCCCAGGCCCAGAAGCTTCCTACCCTCCTCTGTCATTCAAAACCTCCCTCTGCCTCTTTCACAAGGCCCACAAACACTAACCCACATATGCACTGCCAGGGCAGAGAAGTCATTTTGCTGGAGAGGAGATAAAGGAAAAAGAAAAGCTAACCATGCCATAGACAAATGGGTAGAAAATTCAGCATTCTCCTCCATAGGCATTCATTCCCATATAGGGAAAGATGGGGCTCAATAATAATACAGTAACATTATTTGGGGGGAGGGATAGCTCAGTGGTTTGAGAATTGGCCTGCTAAACCCAGGGTTGTGAGTTCAATCCTTGAGAGGGCCACTTAGGGATCTGGGGCACAATCAGTACTTGGTCCTGCTAGTGAAGGCAGAGGGCTGGACTTGATGACCTTTCAAGGTCCCTTCCAGTTCTAGGAGATAGGATAGCTCCATGAATTTAATTTAATAGTCTGTAGCCTCATCACCTTACACTGTGATCAGTTGGGCAGGGCCCAGACTTGGATGGAAGAGCTGAAAGGACCGCCTAGGAAGTGGTGTTAGCAGTTTGGCATCTGGCATTTTACTCTCTGAGCCATTACAGAGCCAGTGTCTTAGTGTGGTGGTTCTCAACCAGGGGTACACAGAGGTCTTCCAGGGGGTACATCAGCTCATCTAGGATTTGCCTAGTTTTACTACAAGCTACATAAAAAGCACTAGCAAAGTCAGTACAAACTAAAATTTTTACAATGACTTGTTTATACTGCTCTACAGACTATACCCTGAAATGTAAGTACAATAGTGATATTCCAATCGATTTATTGTATAATACTATGGTAAAAATGAGAAAGTCAGCAATTGTTCAGTAAGAGTGTGCTGTGCCATTTTTATATTTTTATGTCTGATTTTGTAAGCAAGTAGATTTTAAGTGAGGTGAAACTTGGGATACACAAGACAAATCAGACTCCTGAAAGGAGTACAGTAGTCTGGAAAGGTTGAGAACCTAGTGAGTGGTAGGGGGTATTATGCTGCTGGCACTTTTGTTTTGCACAAAGCAAAAGGCTGAAGTGCTCTGAGATTCACAGGGATGACAGATTCTATCTGCTATAAACATAAAACCATTTTAATTAAGAAAATTATCTGGCTAAAGATTCCAAGCATAAAGCAAATTAATAAACCAACATCAAATGCAGACACAGGTAAAACTTGCACTGTGTGCATTTGATCTAATATATATTAGCAAAATAGATCGGTTTCACATTTCTAGAAAAGGATACCAGATGTGTTTGGCATCATCTAAATTATCTCTATTTATAAAAGTTACTCTTTTCCATTTGCTGCCATGTCTGAAAGTCCAATTTGCCAAGATAACATATCCAGAGAGGATGAAGATTTCCAAACTTGAAGTATCAGCCTCTTAGCAACCGTAGAACCCTTTGTATTAAAATGGAGCAGAATGAAAATGTCATCTTCTGCAGACTTTTATGCACCTAATCAGTGAATTCCCATTAAAGACAAGCAAGCGGGTGAAAATGGTACTTGGAAACTCTCTCTTGCTTGCTCTCCCCCACCCCATGAAATAACAGCTGATCATAATGAAAGGTCAAAAAGCTGATATGATTCATTGAAAGATTAAGACCCTTTCCTTCCACTTGCCCAAGAATTCTTGGTTTAGTGCCAGAAGCAGGACCGATGAAGCCCTGCTCAGTTTTGTGTCCATCTGTAGAACAACCATTTGATAGCTTCCTCTCTCCAAACCTACAAGAGTTCCTAAAAGGGTTTTCAACTAACACATTCACATCTGTTGCCTCCATTTGAGTCCTTCGCAGAAGCTCACACTCCTGATATGCTGTCCTTTGTAAAACAACATTCTGGGATCCTCGGGGTGTTCCTCTCCATTCTGGGGTCCTCAGACGTTTAGGGTGCTATATAAAGGCACAACAATATTGTCAACATACAGAAGGCCATAATAAGCACTGTAATTCTCAAGGTCGCATCAACTCTCTGAGCTCAGATGTGGCTGCCTGCACTTTCAATTCATTTGATACCTCAAAAACACAGGAAACACAAAGCAACTAAAGCTACAACCCATGTCCCCTGGTCTCTCTCTGCTTTCCAAACATGAGGAGTTCAGTTTACACAAAGAGGCCTCATCTTCTCTCCTCTCTCTCTCTCTGGGCTGATTTCTGATCTCAGTGGAATTACTGTCCTGATGGATACTAGCATGGGATCAGAGTCATGTTGTTTGTATGGGTGTAGGATGAAGGGATTAACTCACCGCTGTCACCTCCTCATGGCCAGGTGTGGCGTAGCAGCTCTCTGCCCCCTGGCTGTCTCCTGCTGATGGCTGTTCTGCTTCTTCCTGTGATGTGGCCCTCCTGACAGGTCACTCTAAAGCCTGTCCCCTCCCGGAGCAGCCCGTGAACAAACAACAGGGGGGACTGACGCAAATAAACAGAGTTAGTGAGAGAGAGGGGAACTGGTCTCCCTCGGGGTCCATCAGAATCTATGAATCTCTCTCAGGGTGTGTCAGAATCTGGCCCTCCCCTCACGCAGAGGCCTTCTGGGAAGTCATCTGGGAAGCTCCTGCCTTCAGTCAGCCCTTTCCCTCAGGTGTGGTGGGGCGTAGCTGGCTAACCCCAGAGCAACTCCTTAGCTCCTTGACGTTCAGTGTGGGGTTTGTATGCCCCATCACACCCCCTCCTCCTGAAGATGGCACTGGGGACCCAGACCAGCAGATTGTCCCTCTCTCCCTTCCCCGCCCTGAAAAAAATGACATTTTAGTGATCTTTTCCCACTCTGTGCTGAACTTGGAAGGTGTACAGCTGGAGGGCATAAGCTGGAGGGGTTGTGTCTTTGCTGGTGTTTAACCACCATAAGGGACGTGATCAGTGACAAGCTAGAGCAGATTTCCCAGGAGGTAGTAGTGGAGGGAGCCCATGGCCCATTTCACAGCCACACCTTCCTTTTCCATTATGGAATATGCCCACTCCCAAGAGAATATTTTGCGGCTCAGGTAGAGTACAGGATGTTCCGCTCCATTTGCTTCTTGGGACAATACTGCACCCTGTCCCACTTCTGAGGCATCGGCTTTCACAATGAATTCTTTGGATAAGTCAGGACTGAACAGGACAGGCTCTTTACACAAGTGTTCTTTCAACTTCTGAAAGGCCTTTTTGCAGGCCTCGGACCTGTGAAGCTTCTTGGAGCTGCTATTCCGAATTAGGTCTGTGAGGGGGCTGCTGTGGTTGAAAACCCAGGAACAAGTCGGCAGTAGTAATCTGGGAGGCCTAATAAACTTTGGATTTGTTTCTTTGTGGTTAGGATAGGCATGTTTTGAGGGCCTGTACTTTGCCTACAAGAAGTCAGTCCTGGCCCGTCCCCACACTACATCCCAGGAAGGTGGTCTCTTTTCCAATCTTACACTTTGCTGGGTTTCCAGCTGGCCCAGCCTCCCATAGGGATCAAAGTGCGGTGGTGACTTGTGCCTCACGTTCATCCGAATCTCAGCTGTGGATGACCATATCATCTCAATAGCATGCTGCAGCTGATGGAACGCCTCTGTGGCACCATGGAGGCCAAAGGGCGTAGTCCTAAATCACAGTGGTCAAAGTCTTGGCAAAGGTGGTTTTCTCCCATGATTCCAGTGTGAGTGGGATCTGCAGGTGTGACAGGTCAGAGCTGTCTGAGCCCAGAGCAGTTCCTTAATCCCTTGTTGTTCAGTGTGAGGTTTCTATACCTCATCACAGTAGATTGAGAATGCTTTGTAGTTAAGGCAACGAGATGGGACTCAGGAGATCAGGGTCCAGTTCCAGACTTCCTGTGAGACTTTGGACAAGTCGCACTTCAGGCTAGATCCCGCAGGTAGCTCCCCCAGAACATATCCATTTGCAGTATCTAGCCCTTAATCATTCAGCGTCTCAGGTCTCCAATTGAAGATAATCACATCACATCTCCTTTTTTGCACCCTTTTTCTAGTTAGATTTTAAGCTTTTTAAGGTAGGGACTCTTCCTTATAATGTCTACATACAGTGCCTAGCACCGGGAGTCCCTGAATTCAGTTGGGTCCGCTAGATGCTACTGTAATATTAATAAAAAATAAAAATGATCTGGAAGCAAACCCTTCTGTTTAGCACAGTGCCCATCCTCCCCATACTTCTCAGCAGTAGAGAGAAACACTCTACTGAGTGCCTCTCTCATTCTGTAGCCCAGAAGAGTGGGGAGTTTGAGTACTTTTTTGAGCAAAAGGAGAGTTTGCTTCCCCGCTGGGATTGTCTTTGCTCCCACAGCAGTAATTATCAGAGTCCATCAAGACCGCACGATCAGCAGTTTATTTCTCACGAAGTACAACAGTTGCCTAGGAGAAGACGGGATCAATAGCATGAGGAAATGCCCATACCTGGATGCCTGCAGCTCCTCTATCACACAAACAGGCAAAGAAAAATCCCTGAAGCTTTTACAAACATTGCTGGGCTTATTTTCATTTTCCCGCATCCCTGATGGATAAAAAAAAAAATCAATCCAAGCTTGACTCTATTTTAGCTGTGACCTTAGCTCCTCCATGTATTTTCTGCAGATTACTAAAACCAACAGTTATGATGATGATAATAATGCCATGGTGACTATTTGGAACTCCAGGGAAGAAGACAGAGGCTGTCTAAGTATTTTAGATTTAAGAGGGAATAGTCTCCCCATTTACAATCAGATGTATCCAGCCTGCCATGTTTTTTACTGCTGCAAGGTGATCAAAGGTTCTGAAATGAAATAAAATGGAATGAACAGTATTTTGGCATTAAATGCCCTTTAAATAATCAATTTGGCATTTGGCTATTGGAACTTTCAAGCCATGTACTTTACTTGCATTCTTTATTTGTTTGTCCGAAGTCAGAGGGGAACACACCATTTGTAATCCTATCTGTGAAACAAATTAAATGGATAAAGAGGTCCCTAATTAAAGACTCGATAATGTGTATATATATTTTACATTGGAGCTAATACTTACATAGCACAAACAAATATAGTTTGACACCATACAGACTTGTCTTATTATATAGCATGCCAAATTTTGAGAGCAGCAATTTTGCACCAGATGTGGGGAATAGGGGATTTTACTCACATTATTATAATTATTATTAAACATGTTCAGTGTATTCAGTGCCCTACGCAATATGCACAGAATCATTGACTACACATAGAGAAAATAAGCAATCGCAGTATATATACAGACAATATACACACAGACACAATAAACAGACAAACTATACTCAGTGACAGTGTATGCATACACGCAATATACAGGCACATTACATACATAGATAATATACACACACAGTCACAGTATGCAAACAGACAATATACACATAGTCTCTGCCTCCAAGATCTTACAGTCTAGATAAGATTGCACATCAGGTGGAATTGCCCCCAGATTAAACCATACTGAAACAGCTAATTAAGGATGATGTTTGATAAATTTACTACTGCATTTCTCCGTGCAGACATTAATTTATTTAGATGTATAAGGAATATATTAAAGCAAAACCTCCTAAAATCTCTTGGCACCTTTACCACAATCAAAGATACCACCACGTGAAAAGGAATGCCATCAGCTACTCCACACCCACGAGCAAAAAGTAACCATCATAGTACAAAGCAAGCCCAGCAATACTCTCCTCGCTAACACAAATATCAACCACCTGTCATGTCCCTCCCTTTCTAAAGGTCTGAGTAAACAGACAGGCTTGCAGTGTGGCTGAATGTCAACAGATGTCCGGGTAGGTGGGGAGAGTAGGTTCGAATGTTAAGGACCCCTCTCATCACAAAAAACACCCAACTGTCAGCAACTACTGTTTTACATCACTCCATGGGACTACTTAACATGCTCCAAGTTAAGCACCTGGTTGAATCTATACAGCATTTTTTACACAATACCTGTGAATGCTTGGAATGGGATCTGTTCTAAACACATGTATGTAAATGTTTGCCAAGTACATCTGAACTTTATTTAGCAAATGAGACCGTAACTGTGCCTTACTGTATACTATACGATACTTGACATGTTTTCTTATCACAGAAATAGCCTGGGCCAACTCAGTCTAAGAATACACAGTGTTAGCAAAACTCTGAAATCAGGCAAATTAGAACTTTGCTGGGAAGCCACTTCAGGAGTGTTGAGGCCACTAAGTGTCACTAAGCATTATTCTAAGTAATTTTAAAAGGTAAAGGCTATAAGAATATGGAGTTTTCCCTTAGGCCTCTCATGAGCAAAGGTCCATCCATGTTAAACTCTAATTGACCTAGCAGGCCCATAAAACAAAAGGCCAGGTGTCCGCAGCCTTTTCAGTTGCAAGGCCGCTCAAGCTTGTATGGAGCAGAAATAATGAGGCCTGCATACTTCTGCCACAAGGGAGTGAAATAAAACACCTCTGGACAGGACAAGATAGTAGTTCAAAGAAGTAGGCCTAATGAACTAGACATGTAGTCGCCAGATTTGAGTTTAACAGTTTAATGACTCTGATTAATGTAACTGCTATAGGGGGAAAAGGGGGAGGGGGAAAAGGGACGGCTTAGCTAGAGGTAAAGTATAAAAAAGGTAACCTGCTTGTATTAACTCGTGCTGGATTTGAGGCAGGTCAAGTCTCCCAGCACCACTTTGAGATCTCAAATAAACCTTGCTGATTTCTCCCACTCGGTGTGTTTATTGGAGCTGAAGCACTCCAGGCACGGACTACCACTGTTGTTTGCATCAGCAGTCTATCTGCCCACAACAGGAGCAGCAGGAGCAGAAGGGCATCTTTCTCGGTGAGCCGTGGAGAAGATAAGGGAACATAACTTCTAATACAACATACAGAAGATTACTTTAAAAAAAAGCAAATAAAACTCCGAGAATCTGAGAGAGAAGGCAAAACTCACAGCAGAGGAGAGATAAAATCTGTGACATTCACCTCTCAAATTAAACTTCACGTGAAAGGAGAGTGAAGGAATTTTCCACTGCCTTGTGCAGCCATTTACACCTGCAATAGCATTTTGTACCCACTGTGCACAGATGTAAATGACTCCACAAGGTAAAAGGCAGTAGAAAATCAGGTCTCACTCCCAGCACCCTTTTTACGCAAGGGCTGATCTCCACGCAGTTTTTGTAGCACTATAACTTATAAACTGACATAGTTAAAGTGATACGATTCTTTCATGTTGACACAATTATCCTGGTATAAAGGTGCATAGCTTTTTGCAGCTACACTCAGGGGTTTCTAAACTGATATAGTTATAACAGTATAAAAACCAAGCGTAAAACCAGCCCTAAGCAGAGGTTCTTCTGAAATCTGACTCTCCCATATATTACCTCCCATCTCTGCTGAAAGTCACTTCTCTCTCAAATGGAAAAGCTGATTCCTGATTGCAAGCTCAGGCCCAAGACTACAATCCAAATTCTACTCTTAGAGACTGAGTGACTTCCACACAATCCAGGCACATGCAAAGGACAAAATCGGGCCCAGTTCATTCTCCTGGAAGAAGCATTATATTGAAATAGTAACTAGAGTTATTAAGTTATGCCAGCTGCCCGAGGGGCTACAGTAACAGCCAAAAGTCGCCAGATAAAAGGAATTCACAGCCATGACACTCACACATCTTGGCCATGTCCCCTACGCCATATGAATGGGGAGGAGATGTACGGGCCATTACGCCAGCTCTGTGGCATGTGAGGTTCCCCTTACACAAAGGGGATCCTTCACTGTCCAGCTTTAGGGCAGCTTTGCGTTGGCAACAAAGCACAAAATGGTCCCATGGCAGGTGAGAAGAATCAAGCCAAATACTGTTGCTTTATTTTGTGTTCCACTCCCTCTCTTCTTAAGATATTTACGTTCTTCCAGATCACACAAAACATAAGAGAAGAAAGAGATGGGAAATGCCAGGTAGGTCGTCTAGTCCCTCCCGTTTTAAGGAGGGATTCCTCCCTATATTATATGTTTTGTCCAGTCAGGTATTTATATATCTCAAGCAATGGGGTTTCCATCACTTCCCTTGACAGATTATTGCTCAGTTCAGTAAGTGTCCAGGAAGTTTCTCCCTGTTATTCAGACACAATGTTGTTCTCCAGCTCCTTTCACAAGGCCCTACGCTGAATTATAAAGCTTTGAGTGGTTCCAAAACAAATCACTTTCTCTGCCTTGGAAATATAGCCCTGTAGGAGGTGGGAGTTCTGTATACAGGAATCCTACAATAAATATATAGCCCCCATTATTGTAATATCTGAGCACCTCACCGTTTTTAATGTGTTTATCCTCACTACACCCATGAGGTAGAGACATATTCTTATCTCCCTCCTAGAGAGAGGGAACTGAGACACAGAGAAACTAAGTGACTTGCTCAAGGTCAAACAGAGGGAGCATTTGGCAGAGCAGAACCTTGAACCCAGGTTTTGCAAGTCCTAGGCCACAACTAGGTGGGAGCAAAGCCACCAGTCCCTAACTCCTGCAAGAACTGCCAGCGGGTAAGGAGATCATATGCCTGCCTCCACAGCTTCCCATGACAGCAGCTCACAGACCCCAACTAAGGAAGGGTCTCATAGTGTGGAGACAGGGCACACAAGAGTTAACACAACCCTGGGCTATGTTCATTATCTACAGGCCTGCTCCTATGTGTATAGCACACTTGGTCCTCCCATTCCTACCCATGGGCCCATTTTCCCCTCTCATGTAGATCCCCCCATTCATCACAGAGCACTTCCTCCATGGTTCAGGAAGGTGGAATTATGATGACAAAGAGGCAAGTGACTCCCCACTTCTACAACCCCCAACTAGGAGCTTTCCAGGTTTTTGTCCCCAATCTTCCCATGGAGACAGAGGTAACAATTAAGCCTTGTTTTTTTTTTAAATTTTCAATCAAAATGGCCGAGCATGGATGGAATTTGCCTTTTGCTTCATAGCACAAAGGCGCAATGAATTTCAATGAAGAAGCAAGAGTAGTCAATAATTGGCACCAGCTGTCTTTTTTTGCCTCACCATCTCTGTTTTAATAGAAGAACTACAGAACCATTCATGGTTATTTATATAAATGCTGTACACTGCCCCAGCTGCAGACCTTTGCCAATCTATATCATTTTAGAAAAGCAGTGTTGCATATTTTCTGCCAAGCAATTAACGTACACCGTAGCACACCAAGCAGAGAGTTTTAGTAGCACTAAACAAGATTAGCACATTTGTAAACAGCTTGCTATGGTGTAATATTTTTTTCTGCTCATATGGTCTAAATATACCTTGGGAGGATTTTCTCCAGTACAAATGGCTCTGCCTGAAGGAATTTAAAACAACAAAAGGGCTTATGATAATTTCTTCTGCTGTTTGCCTAACGCTCGCGCGCTCTCTCTCTCTGTTTTCTGGTTGGTCAAGTTACCAGCTGAGGGTCAAGTTCCACCAATTATCCAAATGAGAGCTTGGTTTTAATGGAGCATCCGGTTTAAACAGAGATGAGGTAGAACACACATACTGGCCACCTGAGTTCTAACCTAAGTGCCATAGACTACCCATATAGTCTACCCATTGGCAAGACAGCTGGGACAAATCTCATCCCTGTAGAGAGAGAGAGTACACAACACACAAGTAAGAGCTTAGGCCTGGTCTACACTACGCGTTTAAACTGAATTTAGCAGTGTTAAACCGATTTAACCCTGCACCCGTCCACACAACGAGGCCCTTAATATCGATATAAAGGGCTCTTTAAACCGGTTTCTGTACTTCTCCCCGATAAGAGGAGTAGCACTGAAATCGGTATTGCCCTGTCGGATTAGGGTTAGTGTGGCCGCAAATTGACGGTATTGGCCTCCGGGCGGTATCCCACAGTGCACCATTGTGACCGCTCTGGAAAGTGATCTGAACTCGGATTCACTGGCCAGGTAGACAGGAAAAGCCCCACAAACTTTTGAATTGCATTTCCTGTTTGCCCAGCGTGGAGCTCTGATCAGCACAGGTGCCGATGCAGTCCCAAATCCAAAAAGAGTCCCCTGGACAGGAGATTGGATCTTGATCGCGTATGGGGAAAAACTGTTTATGGAGCTCCGTTAACATGAGGACGAAATGCAAGGTGTGAAAGAAAATTCAGGCTATGATACCGATGAGTCCACAGCAACAGTGTGTGTGACACCCGTTACGAAGCAGAATATGGAGCTCATGGAAGGAGGGGGGGGTACGTTTAGTGACTCCAGCTATCACAGGTCCGCAGTCTCCAAAAGTATTTTATTCTTGGTGAGCTTCACGCTGTAGGGCAAACACATTGTCAGGGTGGTTCAGGATTGTGCATTTTCCCCTCCCCATTGAAAGAAGAAAAAAATCGTTTCTTGATGTTTTTCAATTTACCTATGTTAGTGCAATGCTGCTGGTGAAGCAGTGCTGTGCACTAATCAGCAGCATCTCCCCTCCCCTCCCCGGTGGCAGACGTACTGTACAAAAGGACTGAGCCATCTCAGTCATCACCGTGAGTGCTCTGGCTGGCTCAGTGAGGTGGACCGGGGGCGCTGGGAAATAGGGAATGACTCCAGTCATGCCAGCAGATCGTACGAGGCTAGTAACTGTCCTCTATTAGCAACTGGTGAAGTTCATCGCCCTCCTGTCATGTCTAAAGAAAAGATTTGTACTGTGTATCATAGCAGTGGGAGTGCGGCGCCTTCCATACTATTAATGTCGTGGATATAATAGTAGTTGAGGCGCGTCCCGTCATTTTTATTCAGCGAAAAACTAGTATTTTTTAATTCTGCATTTTATATTCATAACAAATGGGGGGGCACTTGCGAGTGTAGCCCAGAAGTGGAGGAGAGGGAACATTTGGAGTGGGTTGTTGCAGGGGCGACCCCGTAATGGATGGCAGCTATCATTCTATGTCGGAATGGAGACACGGAGCGGCTGTGTACTGTTCCCTGATCCGACTTGGTATTTCTATATTTTGCCCTTCTAGGAGGAACGGATATTTTTAGACATTGCCCATTTTGTCTTTGCGGCGGGCGACTCAGTGAAGCCCAGCAGGAGCACCAGGACACGCGGAGATGGTACGAATACGATAATGTATCTTCATCGATTGACAATGCACAGCGGACGGTAAAAACGAGTGGTACATGTCTCTGCTACGGCTGATTGCACAAGTGAATGCTGCCTTGTGCAGCACTGCAGTACCACCTCTGTCAGCAGCATCCAATACACATATGGTGACAGTGACAAAAGGCAAAACGGGTTCCATGGTTGCCGTGATATGGTGTCTGCCAGGGTAATCCAGGGGAAAAGCGCGCGAAATTATTGTCTGCCATTGCTTTCACGGAGGAAGGAATGACTGATGACATTTACCCAGAATCACCCGCAACACTGTTTTTGCACCATCATGCATTGGGATCTCAACCCAGAATTCCAATGGGCGGGGAGACTGCGGGAACTATGGGATAGCTATGGGATAGCTACCCACAGTGCAATGCTCCAGAAATTGACGCTAGCCTTGGTACATGGACGCACACTGCCGAATTATTGTGCTTTGTGTTGCCGCATGCACTCGACTTTATACAATCTGTTTTACAAAACCGGTTTATGTAAAATCGGAATAATCCTGTAGTGTAGACATACCCTTAGTTATCCATAAGACCTGGCACTAACACCCTTTAAGATGTGCATTCTACTCTCCATAAACGGCATTGTAGAAATCCAGGCTTCTCATTTCCTAGTGACTTCCAGATCAAATGTGATCAGTTTAGAAGCTAAACTATGTTATTTCTGTCTTTCATAACAGTCCAAATTTATAACCTGGGTTCTGGGAGTCAAACTGAGTTCTTGCCTCCTCCGTGCATGGCCCTCAATAATAATAAGCAGCAGCTCTGCAGAGACAAGGTGAGTGAGACAATATCTTTTATTGGACTAACTTCTGCTGGGGAGAGAGACAAGCTTTCGAGTTTACACAGAGCTCTTCAGGTCTGGGAAACTAACTCAAAGCATCACCACTACATAAAATAAATAAAACAACACTGCATAAAAGCCCTGCAGCTCCTTTTATGCCTATAGTGATTCTCGAGCAAACCCATCACTGTCATTGGCCTGCACAGGTAATACTGACTGGAGTTCAAGTCAGACATTTGGGTGACCATGCATAAGCAGGAGTGGAATCCAACCATTTCTTTGTAGCTCAACTGGCTCTTCAGACCTAAGCAACAGTTAAAAAATATTTTTGTCCCCCAAGTCAGCAGATATGACTCCAGATGTGCAAAGTGAACAGATCTGCTCAGAAGAAGGTACCATTTTACGATAGTCACAGTTCAAAGCAGTGCCCTATGTAAATCTCTCCATGTCTCAGCTCACCTGTCTTTACAGCTGGAGGGACAGTAATATTGACCTACCTCACAGGGGCTTTGTCAGGCTAAATACATATTTTATACAGGGCTTTGGGACCTGAGACAAAATATGCTATAAAAGTGAAATGTATTTATTTGTTTTATGCACTTGAGGCTAGATAAAACT
The DNA here is from genome assembly GCF_003597395.2 of Chelonoidis abingdonii. Classification (NCBI taxonomy): domain Eukaryota; kingdom Metazoa; phylum Chordata; order Testudines; family Testudinidae; genus Chelonoidis; species Chelonoidis abingdonii. The sequence continues at coordinate 11,463,373 of NC_133788.1, forward strand.
GGCTCGAGAGGCTGGACTGGGATTCATAAGACCTGGGTCCTGTCCTTGGCTCTGCCACCCATTTGCAATGTGCTCTTGGGTAAATCACTTCCCCTCTCGGTTTCCCCTTCCCTCCTTTGTCTTTCTTGTCTACTTAGGTGGTCGGCTCTTATTTTCTTATCCATACACCCCCTATTACTACTATTGGTTATTTGCATTGCAGTAGCATCTGCTAGCCGTAGTCTTGGAATAAGATCCTGTTGTGCTAGGAGTTGTATGAACACAGATGGGACCCCAGTCTTGCTTATGCTTCTCAGTCCATTGGTAACCCAAATAATACTTATTAATTTAATATCTTTAACAGCATCTAACTTCTCACTAGATCTACAGCACATTCTGCATTTTAAATAGTTCATTCCATAAGCTTCTTTGATGGGCCACCATCCTGTTTGATATTCCATCTGTGCTTGTTGTGAGAAGGCTGTTAATGAAATGGCAAAGACCTCCCGATCCTTGCGTATGCCTAAAAGATGTCTACAAAGCAGTACACTTTTTACACTTCATTTAAAAGCTCTAAAAACTAATTGGAGTACAAAGTCAGGTCTAATTGATGTTTGTATTGATTCAACTGCTCCAAGCCTTAATTTCGGTTGTAAACCTCACTTTAAAATAAAGCCATTCATAATTAAGACAGGATCTGTAATTAATGGATTTTTATAGTCATAACAAAATTCCTCTCTCATCAATCTAAATTAAACTCTGCATCAAAGTTAGTGCAAATTAACTACCGTGGGTGACAAATTTGCTCTCTGCAAAGCTTTCAGTATTTTTATCAACATCAAAAACTAATTTCTGAACCTACACAATTGTTGAAAGTTCATGCTAATGAACACGTTGTATCAGGGATGGAATGTCCTTATTTCTCAATGTTTTGGGCATACACACACACAAATGACACAAATATTTGATGTCTTTTGCTGTAAATTGTGCAAAATAATCAACATACACTAGGCTTCTTCTAAAAATACCTTGGCACCATATTTTATAAATATACTATACGGTGACAAAGTAGTTTATGGTGCCATGGAGCTAACCATTGGAGTATTTAACCCTTTCCTCCTAAAATATCAGTCTGTGTTTAGACAAATGAAGTATTAAATTCCTATTTGCACCCAGTCTCTTTATCGGTTAGACCCGTTGGTGAAACTTCGGTTGAATGTACAACTTTGCTCAGACTCAGCTTATTGGAAAACTTTACAATTGTACCCACAATATGTACCGAGAACAGGATGTTTTAGGTTCCTGGGGGAAAAATGGGGTTATGGGACTTGTCTACGTGGGAGGGTAATGCGCTTTACTGGGGTGTGATTTCTAAAGCACACTAACGTGCTGTGCAATAATTTGTGTAGACCCTGCATTTTAATGTAGTATTGTTTGAAACAGTACTATGTTAAAGTGCACTGGGGAATCCGGGCAGATCTACATGGACCAATTAACGGGCAACATGTTAGTTTGCTTTAGAAATCACACCCCTGTAGAGGGTATTACCTCACCATGCAAAAGAATCCTTAGGACAAGTGTATCGAATTTTAAGCTTTCTAATAAATAATCTTCTACGTACAATACTCTAACTTTTCCCTCTCTAGGTAACTTCCAGAAAGGCACCAACTTAATTGGTGCCTTAGTGGAGTGCTTCTACCATTGAATGCTGCCGTTTTGACTTTTTCTGCATTAGACTGCTGGGAATTTGGAGCCCAATCCTGTTCCAGCTGCAGTTAACAGGAGTTTTGCTAGTAGTATCAGTGGCGGAGAACTGGGGCCTAAGATTAAGGCACAGGAAAACCATCTCAGCACTGGAAAGCATGGACAGGGCAGAGAATTTCAAAGCTGTTGTCTGACAAATTTGACTAAACACATCCAAAGTTTGTTTCAGAAGTGGGTCCCAGTTTTCGTCTGACAGAACCAATTCACATGTAGTATGACAAGTGGGACTGGAGAAAGGGTCAGTTGCTAACGAAACACATGGGCTTGCTTACCACGTATTTCACAAGACCCAATGTTCAGAGCAACCCATTTTGCCCATAGTCAAATCTCAATGTAAGCCTCTAAGAAAGCCTTAAATGTGGTAATTCACACTCTCTTTCACAGGTTTGCATCTGTTCATTGCAAAAATGATGAGACTGGCGGCCATATTGTAAAATACCATGTGGTTGACTTTGTTTTGTTAAAAGCTGGATGCATATTCTTCTCTGCCAGCAAATGGTGCTCCTTAAATTAACTATTTAGATACAATATACATAAATATATCGTAATTATTTTCTATAGCACTCAGACTTTTCTTGGCAAGCACCATTCATGCCCAAACAGCACTGGCACACAGCCACCTCAGATAGAGAAAAAATTATATGGTTGCAGACATGAAGACAATTCTACCAAGTCATTGTTGACCAAGGTTTGTTCTGAATTTTTTGCACATGTCCATCTTCATCTTGTCTTCCCAAGCCAGTCTGGTGAGCTGGCAGTGTATTAAAATATATATTAATCCAACTGTCCAGGAGCATTGTATATTTCAGCACACATTTGGACATGGTCTTTCTCTATCATCACTGTCAAAAGACCTGTCAAAGTCAGAGCTCCAAGTTCATGAAATAAAGTTACTATGGAAAAATGCTGTGACACATTTACATCAGACCAAGATACTAAAATAGGAACTGAAACGCTGAGATGTAGCTGAGCTGTGCCAAACTTCCCCATGTGAGATTATTCTGATCTGGCGTTTTGATTCACCTGGCTGCAGGACACTAGTTGAAGCATTTGGATCCAAACTTTCTCACAGTTCAAGGAGCTGAAATTTTGGTTAATTCCCATGTATACTAAAAAGCGTTTCTTTACAAATGAAGCAAAGCTAAGGAGATTAGTCAAGTATTTAAATCTCAAATGACTAAGGGCCAGATCCTGGTCCCATTAACATCAGTGGCAGTTTTGATATTGAAATCAGTGAGGTCAGAATTTTACCTTTTCAGCATGTGCATTTGGATTTTTAAAACAACAAACCCATTCTAAAGCTAAGTGGCTAGAATCAGTGCCTCCATTCTCTGGGCAAGCAGATTCAGTGCTTTTCTGCAGCCTAAAGTAGCTCATGTTATGAAGTAACATGGAAATGCTCTGACTGAGTGCCAGTGATGTCACCAGTCATTGCTGGAGGAAGACAAAGCCCTAAACTCAAAAAGCTTAAAGTTGCCCAAAAGCTTTTTCTGTGCCAAGACTTAATAATAGGGGCCCGATCCTGTAGTTCTTGAACACTCAAAATCCCCTTGGAAGTCAAGAGAGATTTGGAATACACAAGTAATGGAGGACGACTCTGAAACAACAACATGGGGCTGCTGTTATTATTAGCTAAGAACAGGGGAAACTTTGGGGAGAAAAACAAACCTTGTACAATACTAAGTCATCAGTTTTAGGCATCAAAGCTTCTCCTTCTGTGCCATATCAACAGCCACAAAGCCTTTAGTGTCCATCAATCATTAAAAAAAAGAGCCAAAGCTTTGCCACTACCGGGTTTAAAATTTTTTTCAAATGTGGACAAAAATCTTAACGGCCACTTGTTCAAAAGGGTTAACAGGAGCACTGCACAAATGGGACATCATTTATCTAACACATTTTATTTCTGCATTGATATCGATCTCATCTCCTCCTCTTAAGGAGCACAATTAGTCTTATCAATGCAACTGAAAGAAAATGACTGGTGACTATTGCACGCTGTAGCCATGAGGAAATAGAGGAGACTTTAACACCAGCTTTTGTTGTAGGAGAGCAGAAAGGCACATGGCCAGCTTTGAACATGGGAGTTGTCAATAAGTGCTTCACTCCCACAAGAAATATTCACAACTGGTCTGACAGCTTTCTCCTTCTACTGGTTGGTTGGTTGGTTTTTATCTATTCTTTATAAAGGGCGAGATAGTTTCTGTGTGCTCATGTACCTACCGAAAATAAAAACCACAAAGAAAGAGACAATAAAACCTATCAAGCTACTGTCCTGCTCCCCACCATGGGTTATCAGCACTAAAGTCCCGATCCGGACACAACTTAAGACCATGCACAAATGACTTTCTGAATCAGATCTGGAAGCATAGGACTCTGCCATTCAAACTAAAGGAATAATTCCATTAGCTGGAAGCAGTAATAGGCTCTTATCCTCTGATTCTGGACCAGCCACAAGAATGGGACATGTAATGTAAACTGAACCAGTGGATTACAATACTGAGAAGAGTTATTAGGTCGATGTTTTCTATGCTTATACTATACAGGCAGAAACCATGGACCAAATACTATCCTGATTTATACCACTGAAGTCATCAGAGGTGCATAGGCTAGTTTTGCCCATCTGACTGCTTTTTGTCTTTAATAATGGGTTTGATCCAAAGCCCACTCAAGTTAGTGGGCAGACACCTATTGATTTCAGTGGACTTTTAATCAGACCTAGTATGCATAAACTATAGCCAGTGGTTACACACACCCCGTCTCCATAAAGATAAGGAACTAAGACAGGCAGTTGTTCAGGCAGACTGGTCTCTTAGCTGTATGGTTAATTAGCTGTTGGAGTGCCCTCAAACTGTGCTCCTTGCTTATAAGTTAAATGGAATCCAGTGAAGCAGAAATCCAACTCAAATGAGTACTCCCATGTGGCAATTATGTGCCAGGGGCAATATGGTCTAGTGGCTGGAGCACAGGACTGGTAGCCAGGAACTAATGAGTTCTACCACCAATTCTGCAGATGACTTTCTGGGTTGTTCTGGCCAAGTCATTTTAAAAGCTCTCTGGAGGCCACACTATTAATTACTTTATGGGGCCTGGTGAGGATTAAAGTAATGTGTGTAAAGCATTGCTATTAATGCCAACACACACCACGTGAAAATTTCATTGCAAGGCCCAGTGACAAGGAGCTGTATGTAATTCAGTCTTTGCGTCTGTTATGTACATTATGTAGGGAATGACCTTCTCATTCTGGAAACTTTAGGAGCATTTAAACAGGTGACCATTTAAGCCTGTAAACAGTCATACGCTGGAAAGAGGCTACCCAAAAGTTAAACAAAGTAGGATAAAGCATCTCCATCATAATTTCTGTGCTGTGTAGAGAATACACATCATAAATGCAACTTGTCTGCAGACAACTACTTCTTTTCTGTAACCTCCACTAACCCTATTGTGGCTGTTACTTACCCTCTAGTGGTTGGACTAGGATAAAAAGGTTTATGAGTAAAGTTGGCCAAAATGTACGATCTCTGCAGGAAACGTCACCTTTTTGAAATTTTCCACAAACCAGAAATCCTGAAAAAAAAATTCATCTTGGAAATATCAACACATGGTGTTTCCTAAAGAAAATCTGCTCCCCAAGAACCTGACTGCTGCTGAATGAAATTGCCATTCTTCTCACAGCCGCCAGCTGGCACAGGAGTTTGGAAGTCCGGGGGCTCCCAGCCCAGGGCAGTCTGCATGAAGAGGGGCTGCGCCAAGCCCTGGCTCCATGGCAGGACTCGTATGCTCCTTGCCAAGCCTTGGTTAGAGCTGGGGCTTCCAGGAATATGGCTGAGAGTCTGGAAGCCCTGGCATGGCTGCCTGCCCTAGAGCAGCAGACCCCGAAAACCTGGGCTCCCCAGCAGTGCAGAGAGCTGGCAGGTTTCCCATGCAAACCTGCCTTTCATTCACCAAAAATTCATTAAACCGGAGGTATTTTTGCTCAACATTTCCGGTTTGATGAATCAGCATTTTCCTCACACAATTTCCAGCCAGCTCTTTTTATGAGTCTGCTAGTGTTCCCAAGCTAATGGATTTGTTTCTTTCGCACAGGTAGCGGGGGCCTGTGTTTTTAGACTCAGAGGTACTAAATTCAATAGTTGCAGACTAGCCAACCAGTGGTGTCATTACATCTATTATTTGTATAAAGCAATAAGTAAGGCAATCAATGAAGCTTTATGGAAGGGGAAAATCAAATTTGCTGAAAGCTACAATCCCAGGAAGCCAGGTAGGGAAAGATGATTGTTGCTGCTATGTCCTTCATCTCCCTCGATATGTTTCCATCTCTCCTATGCCAGCATTGAACTAAAAGTTTACTTTCCTCCCAAGCTGTCAGAGATAAAACTTAAGTCCTTGTGACAAGCATCTTACCCATCACATGCTTTTAGAAAAGAAGCTCCACCTTTCAAAGGCACAAACTTAGCTGTACCTGCAGAGCACAGGGGATGCCACCTCCACATTAAGAGCTGTTGAATAAAAAATACACTCAACTGATTCAACTGTAGGGGGAAAATACCAATTACTAGCTAGTTAAAACAGTTATTTTCCCCCTCTCCATTCAAACCTATTCAAGGAACCCCCTGGCTATGCATTAGATTTAGATGAAAGAAAAGTAACGAGATCTGTCTTTACCAATTTCAGTAGATAATTGCTCAAACGAATAATCTCATTAGTAATTAGAAATGCCCTGTTCCCAAAGTGGCTGACATGTTTGTGTTCTATTGACTTATCACAAAGAGGCACTACTTCCCCTAAATGACATTATAAAGATGTGAATTTGAGAAAATGAGCCTAGATACCTTTTCACGGCTCAGGGGTCATTTTAGTTTTTATGTATGTCTCAGCAAACTGAAGAAAAGATGTGAAACATTAAGACTGATCATAGTGCTGTATTACTGAAGACTGGAAAATATAGGATGATAAAATATCTGCTTTAGTTATTCAATCTTTATTATTTGCATTATTTGTTCCTACAACATACAGGGGGGCTGTTTACACATATAGGGAGACACCGTCTATGTACTGAACACTTTATACTTTACACCCAGATAAGTGCTGCAAACACAGCGTATGTGAACATTCATTCCAATTCTCATCAGCTTTTTCTTCTACGTACAGCTCCCCTTTAGCTGACTGGTTGCAGATGCCAGGGGCCTTGCAGGTCAAGATCCCCAGTGGAAGAGAAATCAGTGACCTGGCGTCTGGTTATATTCTAAGTGTAGCTTGTTTTATTTATCTACATACACCAGTCCTGGAACAGAGGTGGTCACATACAGCACACAGGCAATTCCTTCTTTCAGGAATCTCTGCCCAAAACCAATGACTGGTTCCTAGGAAATATTTGATTTGAATCAGAGGCTGAGAGAGAGAGCAAACTCTCTGGTTCTTCCCACAGCTCCCTGTGATGAGTCCCTCCCCCAGGGTGCCACCTGGAACTGGGGTACCACTGAGCCCTCCGACCCATCAGCCTGGGCTCCCTTTTACACTGTACTGCTGTGACAAGCTGCAAAGCCTTCTCTAGCCTGCACTTTCACCAGCACACATACTGTTAGGAACACACCCAGCTGCAGTTACATGCAGGCAGGCTCTTTAACCAGCCCCTGCATGGGAAGGCCTCAGCTAGGGCACCTCCCAGCTCCTAAGGCATGCACCTCCTCTGGAGTATAAACCCAAAATTATACTGTCTTGCGCTGCACAGGGAACTGTACAGCATAAGCTCATAAAATTCGTCCCCTCCCTTAATGTGGAGAGGAATATGCAACAGCTTTCTCCCCCGAGCTATGATTCCCACATACTAGTTTTAGATAGAGTAAAAGCAAGTTTATTAACTACAAAAGATAGATTTTAAGTGATTATAAGGGCTAGTAAACAGATCAAAGCAGATTACCTAATAAATAAACAAAAACGAAAAGTAAGCTTAATATACTAAATAGATTGGATATGAATAGCATGTTCTCACCCTAAGTGATGACACAAGCAGACTGCAGACTCTTAAGGGGCAAGCTGCACTTGCTTACAGCTTGGAATCCCCAGGTGTTCCATTCACAGGCTAAAAATCCCTTTAGCCTGGGTCCAGCACTTCCCCCAGTTCAGTTTTTTTCCCTCAGGTGTTTCCAGGAGCGCTCTTGGGTGGTGAGTCAGTGAAGAACCCAGACGATGTCACTCCCTTGTCTTATATAGCTTTTGCATATGGCAGGAACCCTTTGTTTCACAGCTTGGTTTGCATGCCAGTCAGTGGAAAAATACTGATATCTCAAGGTGGAGTCCGGCACAGGTGACATGGTCACATGTCCCTGTAAAGTCACAGCAGCCATCCCCCACAGGCCGTTTGGAGCTTTCACAGGAAGGCTCACCAGGTGGGAGATGAGCTTCTCCTAAGGCCTATTATTTCTTCCTAATGGCTCGTTAACCTGAATGGGCCCTTCTCAGCCAGGCATCTAGACTGAGACCATTTTCCTAGTGGGCATTGCCCAGGAATAACTACATGTGAAAGAGATACATAGTCAATACTCATAACTTCGGCTACAAAAATGATACATGCATACCAACAGGATAATTATATTCAGCAAACCATAACCTTTCCAATGACATCTCACATGCAACACCTATATGCACCATAGACATGTGCTTTACCCTGACCTTTGAATGCAAAAAAAAAGTCATTTCTAACTCATTTTAATTTCACTCAGAGGCAGATTTTGCTAATAGCCCTGGGCCAAATTCATGGTGTCATCCCACTAACTTCAGTGAATTTGGCCCACTCATCCTACAGTGTAATAGCATTACAAATGGCAAACGATCGCAAAGACTTTATATACTACCGAGATGATTCTCCTTTTCATCAGCACTGCGGACCTTGCACCTGTTCCACTTCTAGACTCCCTCTGACATCAATAGCGCTGAGTGGAGAATTCATATATATACACACACAAATTGCTTCTCCCACTGCCCCTGTGTCACCTTTGAAGTGAAATGAGGCAAGTGGTTAACCCACTGCCCCACAACACTGTTGCACCAGTGGCCTAGTACAGATGACAAATACCTTAACCCAGGCATGCACAGTAAAACCTGTTATAACCAAACAAAGTTCTGGGTTCTACTCCCAGCTCTGCCTCTCCTGTGCTGTGTGACTAGGCAAGATGCTCAAACTCTCTGTGAAATGATGACGAGGATACTTGCCTGGCAAACAGGTCTGTTCTTCTGTTTGGATGATTAATGTTTGTCAGATACTTGAAATTTTCACCTGGAGGGAGCCATATACCCACCCAGGAATATATTAACCATAGGGATTACTTGCACCTCTTCGGTACTCATGGGCATGCAGAAGCAAACTCTGAATTCAAAGTTTCAATTTAATACCCTTTGATATTTCAAAAGCCAGCCAAGGACAGGAAAAGCTTCTTCCTGGCTGGGTTTCTGCCCCACCATCTGTCTGACAGTTGGATGCAGCAGCAATCCGACACAAGCCGACAACTGCTGCCCATAGTCCTGGCTGCCAGCTCGTCTTGCTCAGGAGGGCCTCTAGGATGGAACCTGAGTGGTCAGACACCACATCTAGCTACCAACCACCTGCTCCCTTGCCTGTGCCCTCCAGAACAGTCTGTCCAGCTTCCCCTGGCTCCCAAATCTCTCCCCCAATATTCCCTGCTTCCCCATCTCAGCTCTGACTCTAATATCACCCCTCCACCACCACCTCCTCTGTTCCTGCTTTGCTCTTCCAAAGAATCTGCCCCCAAGAATCTTGGCCACTCCACCACAGAGAATCCTGCTTCCCTGTCACACATGATTCTCTACTTCCCCACTATTCTTTCTCTTCTGGCTTTAAAACTCCCTCAGCCACTACCCTGGAGATCCCCACTCACGTCCTAGCTTACCTGCCACCAATTTTCCACCCCTCTCCTCTTCCCCCTTTCTGCATGTTTTGCAAATAATCTGACCAAATTACCAGGAAGGAGTGTGTTTCAGTGTCTGCGCAGGACAGGAGCTGGGTGCCCCGTGGGAGTTGCACTGTATATTACTGTGCATTCACTCAGTGAAAAAAGACAACACAGAGATGTTCCCAACTTCCTATCTCTGGCCATTTGCATCTATTCTCATTTCGTTTTGAGATAAGCTACCATGTGTTTTCCTATTTCCCCTTCTTAGCCTTCAATTAAGCATTGCTCTCAATGACATGACCTGGCTAGGTAAACTTGGATATGGAGCTTTTACTACAGCTCGTCTCATGCTTCCCACAGCCTTGTAATTGCAGGGAGAAAGGAAAGGTGGGTCTGAACTGTATCAAGATACAATGCAGTCTATTAGTTTTACTCTTCTGAACATAGCATGCTTAGCTTCTCTCCTCTGGATCTATGCCTTGCTAAGTGACTCGTAGCTCTCCCAGTCATGAGACGTGAGTCACAGCCTTGCCCCCTCAGGAAGACAAATGTACTTTATCATGTGTGGAGAGAATACTACTGAGGGAGTAGGGGGGGAACATAATCAAAACGTGTCATTACAGACTTATGGACAGCAGTTGCTTGCAATGGCTTCTAACCAATAACACAGCAGGTTTGAAGATGCTTTATGATGCCATATACCAGATGCCCTGAAAGTCAAACTCAAGCTGTTAACATTAACCTTGACATTTTATCTTATTTTTCAAAAAAAATCAAACGGTCTTTAAAAAGAATTAGATGTGGAAGATATAGGCAAAGATTTCCCTGGATTTCTGGAGATTCCCCATCTCCTCCATTCATGGGACAAATGCAAAGCAGAGGTTCCTCAATGCCATTCATTTAGATCCATTTCAGCAAAGGACTTAAGCCTTTCCACTAAAAACACATGTTTAAGTTAAGCACTTTGCTGAAAAGGGGCTTTCCTCCGAATACTACCTCTGGGAAATCTTATACCACTCAAATGGAGAAATAAATATTATTCTGCCCTTCTTACAAACATTGCTCCCATGTGGTAAACTGAGGCACATAGTGATTAATGACTCACAAAAGTCTCAGCGCAGAACTAGAACCCAGAAGTCCTGGCTCCCAATCTGTTGCTCTGTAGCTGCCAGATCTCATTATTAATGAGGCAAAATCTAGACTGGCTTTATGAAATGCACTTAAACATTGCGGCAAACAGATGACTAATCATAGGCATCGCTGAGTTTGGCAGGGTGACTCTTCTGGACTTGAGGAAGTTGACTCAGGTTTTGCTACAACTTGATTAAATCTGACATGCTGAAAAACACAGTGAGCTACCTCAGCATGGCTAAAACATTGATCACTGTAACACTAAGGGGCACCTGACAGCAGACAACCCAGCAAACAGACTGAGACAGAGCTGGTTCTCAGCGCTCGCATCGTTTACTTTTTCAAGTATTAATTATTTAAAATAATGCTAATTGAAGGGGAAACAGGTAAAGTGCGCTGGCTAATTGATACACTACAGTGCATGCTATTCTGAGCAGGAACCCTGCTGGAACAGAAGTACCGCAGAGGTGCCCTTGACTGAGTACAGCTAACTGAACAGAAGTCATTTCCCCATGCAACATGAAATATGCATCCTAACCACTGCTGAGCCTGTAGAACCTTTTCCCGCATTTTATAAATTCATGCAAGCTCATTCTGCCCCAGAATCATGCAACATTAAGGTCCCATTTGCTCCACTGTAGGTCTGGCTTAGATTCATCAGGGCACTCTAGTAACATTCATCCTCCTTTTGTCTCTTTTTTAATTGCATCTTGTCTGAATCTCCTGAGTCCACTCTGCAGCAGCCCCAAGACTTTGGATGAGATATGAAAGCCCTAAGCGATGAGACAGATGACAGTTGATATAAGAACCAGTATGGCATAGAACAGAAAATACAACAGGCTATTTGACTAAGCACTTACATAGTATATTGGGGGTCTGAGTCTTCTCGTACACACTTCATGGGCGTGACATGAGTCTAGCATTGTTGACTTCAGTGGAGTTATTCCCAATTTAAACTGGCATAAGCGAGAGGAGAATCCACCCCCTCCAATTAATGAATCCTGAATGAGATGAGTATTAATGCACATTTATTCAGCCACAAATGGGGAAGACGAGGCACAGAGAGACTAAGAGACTTGTCCAAGGCAACTAGCAATATCCTAGCAACACAATGGCCCCTGTTTCTAAGATACCAAGTACAAATGGGAATCTTCAGTCAGTTGGTCTGAATACACAGTTCTGCAGGCTTCCTGCTGCTCCCACCAGGCTACCATTCCTCCTCCATTGAACCTGCAGCTCAGGAAGGAGACAGTAGTTGACTCAATGGGGCTATCTTGGCAGGAACAGAGTCAGCAGCCCACCAAGAGTGGTCAGAGAGGGACAAAGAAGGACCAAAGAGGGAAGTTTTTAAAAGGTCAACAATAGGGTATATTCTGTAAGAAGGAAAAAAATCTCCTTCGGGATATTCAGAGGCTGTTTCCTCTAACCATCTCCAGGTGCATTCAGTCTGAAATCTGTTTCCCTGCAGCACTCCCCATCCCAGGCCCTATCAGTCTCCTGTGTGGTAACGAGAGGCACTTCAACCAACAGAAACCAGTATTGACCACTAATGAATTTACGCAGTATCTGAAAGATTCGGGAGGGATGCTTGAAAATGTTCACCTTGATCTGAGCCTCTGGATGTAGGCACCTGATGCTGACTAAAAACATGGTCCCCAATCCTCCATTCTCTTGCTTCTGTGCCTGGGAGAGAAACAGCAGGAGGGAGGCAAAGGTAGCTTAAAGCCCACTTTAACTCTGCCTGTTCGGGGTCTGCCCGGGAAGCAGAGAATAGCCACAGAACAGGGCACTCTCCCTACTCCCTCTCCCTTTTGTGAGCTCCACAGATTCTGAGAGGCTGTCTGTGCAGGTGGTGTTCTCCAGACTGCTGCAAAGGGGCTTTGCTGTTAACTAAGGCTCACTGAGCTTTGAGATCAACATGCACTGAGAATCATGCTCCCTGCAGAGCAGCTGTGAGGTGAACCATGGATTTAGGACAAGGAACTGGATAGATCCTGGAAAACGAATGGTCTAGATTAGAAATATGCATTAAAAAGGTCCATATTAAAGTGGTATCAATGTGTCATTGTCCGACTTCAGGGACTTTTAAAGCATGTTTTGAGCTTGATCTGAATTTGCCAGACAGCAGCTCTGCACATAGGTCCTGGGCCCATGCAGAGAGCGAGTTATAATACTGCTCCAAAGAAAGGCAGTCTTAAAAATGAACTGGGTTTATTTACAAAAATTCAGAGGACTATTCACCCACAATCATTTAGATCACATCAGGGATAACGTAACAATGATGCGTTTCCAGTAGGAGACATGCATGCCTGTCTCCATGCTACAAGGCACGAGATTAAATAAACAAAGTTCTGAAAAGTGAGGTAAAAGTGGCTTTGTGCAAACCACAGGGCTTTTCTAAAAACTGTCTTGTACACAGAGGGTTAACAATGTCCACCCTGTATCAGTTCCTTCCTTGCTATCTCCAGTAGACTGGCCCCCTTTCATACACCATCCTCGTTCAGATTCATTGCGGGGGATAACTAACCCCAGTGACACTCGGAGGACTTGCCCACTGACCAGCCAATACCAAGAGCTACGGTGATGTAGTTAGAGCTCAAACATAACCTCTTTAATTGTCTTCCAGATTGTGGCCCTAGCAATTCTCATCTGTTGGCAGCTGATTGTCAGTTTATTAATTCTCTCTGTCAGACCTCTCCCCTCAGAGACGGCCGCGATGAGCGTTACTGAATTTTTCCTTTATAACAGACTGCTGGGGTAGTAAGCCAAGGTGAATGAGCTTTACAGTAAAGGATTCTGGCATCAAGAGGCAGAGGTTGTTCTGGGGCAAGAAGCAAGCACTTCCCCCTTTAACGCAAGGCATCTGCAACCCCTTTCCCTAGCACATATACAAACGCTATGCAGTTCCCCCCAATACGTTAGCAACCTGCCACGTTGGGCAAATATACAACTGCCAGCCAGGGCCCAGGCAGTAAAACATCTGGGAACAGATACCTGAGCTGCTCTGTGCCGCTCCACAATTTCCATGCTGTAGCTTTTTACCACCTACCTGCTGAGGGTCCTTAGTTCCTCACATAGCACAGCACTGGCCTTCTAGCCACAGTATTCCCTGACACTTCACAGCATCCACAGCTTAGAAGATACAAGCTTGGCTCCCTACAGAACCCAACTTCCTTCTAACCCCAAGAATCACTCTTGCGTCACACCAGCTTTGTGTGTCCATGTGATTGACAGCGCCTGTTAGGAGCTGGGACCTGTTGCTCAAGTGCTAGAGGCCTGTGTTTCTGGAACTGAATTACAGTCCCTGTGAGTGTGAGAGAGATTTGTCTAGTACTGTCTGTCTGCAGCACCTGGATTTCATTACAGCTCTGTGTGAAGTGGGTGTAAGATGCTATCAGATCAAAACCGCAGATTTTACCACTTACTTTCCCACTTACCAAATGGCTACACAAGGTGCAGCTCAATGGAGAATTAGGCCCGATGTCTTTGAGCCAGTATATAAACATCAAAGCAAACCCAAATAACACTGGAATCTATAGACTCCATATTCATTTGATAGAAGATAAAATAGATTCGGATAATTATACATGCAGAGCACTGCTGTGTCCTCCTTTTGTCTGATTTAAATGAACACTCTCTAACCTAAGCCCACAGTAAATAAGAACACAGGCCAGAATGGGTAGCCAGAATCTCGCTCTATGCATGTTATGTTCTTCCTGTGAGTATTCGTTCTATAGGCTTTTTTCAGGAGCAAATGTGCATCTCATAATAAAATAATCCATATTATACAGAAGTTATTACCATGCTGGTATTTATGATTTCTAAATGGAAACTGTTTGAACCCTGAAGCAACTCGGCACTGAAGAAATTCACACTGTAATTAAAATATTTAAATATGGGAAACTGGAAAGAAAAGCCCCACAGGCATCAGAGATACCCAAGGTCCAGACAGGGAAGTAGCTGCATCATGACACTGTGGCTTTATATCCACAAATATGAAACAGTATTTAAACACAATTTAAAACTTAAATTATTCCATTTTTAGCCCAGATCGCTCATGATGGGGAATCCATGGATAAACCTCTCTTTTACAAGCATTCCAAGCTTTATACAATTTCATCCACGTATTTAACAGGCTGCTCCCAGAGCTCACACTGAAATACAGGCGTTTGAGAAACCTCTGTTGCTATCGCCATCAATGCTGTGCATCACAGCTGCTAATCTGAGCACTAGCCTTTAATGCAAAATAAGCATGGCTAGCATTTCAGCTTAGTTCCTTCTGTGTCATGCCTGGCCATTTCAGAAGAGGTCCTTGGACCCTCAAATGCACCTTATCTTTCCCTTTTATCCCTCTCCTCCTCTGGGTGGTGTTTTCCATGGCCAAAAAGCTAAGAAAGGCAGACTCACTCAGTGTTGCTCCATGGGTCAACCAAGTATCTAACAGAACATAGCCCCTTAGGATTTTCTTCTCCAAAGTACTTAAGTTTCACGCTCTCCGGGGACACCAAAGCAGCTCACTCTGCAACAATATGTCTCATCTGCAAATATATTGTGCAATCAGCTTGATTTTAAGACTAGCAAGAATCTAACTGGTCCTCGAGCCACCAGAACTCAGCAGGGTGAACAAAATAGCCACAACTCCAAAGGAGTCACAGAACAGGCACATTCTAAAAGAATCATTTTCAGGGAGAACTTCTGGGACTAATATTGTGGTTCCCCATCTCTGAGAGGCAACTGTGTTTTTATAAGTCCTCTTGGGAGCCAAAAGCAAATCAGGTCCCAATGCAGCAAAATGCTTAAGCAGTTCAATGGGACTCGAGTGGCTGTTTACGTGCTTTGCTGAATAGGGATGGGAGTACAGTTAAGCTCATTCTTAAGAGCTTTGCAGAAACAGTGCCTTAGTGCTTTGCAGGGCATAGAATATATCTGAAATGCATTAAAAACTGACCTTCTTGGGGCTACCCATTATCCGGTCAGCAATCATGACCTCTGCCTTCATTTTAACAGCCATGGACAACATTTGTAGATGTAAGTGTCTAAAGTTTAGGTGCCTTAGTTTGAGAATTAGGGTCCACTTAGTGGTATAATCTCCATCACCCTAATGCCTTATTGTCCTGCAGCAACTTTGACTCTTTATAAATGGCTATTGCCTCAATATATCCTCGTCCAATTTTTCATTGCCTGGATTATTGGCATATGGCAGCCAACATCTAATTTTGAAGTTCATGTGGACATCATTTAACCAGGCCCTTTCATTTTTCCATAAACTGTTTTCCAATTATACTCTAAAGCCACTCACTGTTGTATCTCATGCAGCAGCCCAGCATACAGGTGACCTGGTTAAAATCACTTCTGCAGGTATTGTTCCCACTCCATAACGGCAGAGAGTTGGCAATGAAACAGATGGAAGACTGATAATGGAGGTGCTATAGTGCATGCAGACATGTCAGCATGTTTGTCTTCAACTCAAAAAAATAATTCTTGAGGAAGAGCTCTGATTCAGGGGAAGTCCTAGAACCAGGGCCGGTGCAACCATTTAGGCCAACTAGGCGGTTGCCTAGGGCGCCAAGATTTGGGGGCGCCAAAAAGTGGCGCCCCCAAAACATTTTTTAAATGGTTGCAGCGGCTGCTGCTGGATGGGCTGAGCTGCCGCCAGCAGCCGCTGCCTGCCGCCAGCAGCCCAAGGTGTCCCCCGGGTCAGGACGCCGCCAGTCAGCGCGCCCCTAAGGTCAGTGCACCGCAGCCCAGGGCGACCCCCGCCCCCGGGCTCAGGGAGCCGCCGCCGCAGCTGGGCAGCCCAGGGCGCCCCCCCACCCCCGGGGTCAGAGAGCGGCCACCTCCCCAACTGGGGTAGCAGCGCATGCCTGCGGCAGCTCCGCCAGAGCCGCGAGACCCGCGCGCGGGGCGGTGAAATGTCTCGGCGCCTAGGGCGCCAGAAACCCTAGCGCCGGTCCTACCTAGAACACTTCCTTTGAAGGCCACTTGACCTAAGCTTGTCTAGACTGGGGATTTTCCCCAGTTCCAGCCTTTTCTATAGCTCCACTACTGCAAGCCTAGCTTGGACAGGCAAAGCCTTGATTTGCACTGATGGAGCTTCCCTCGTCTTCACTACGCTAGAGCTTGCACCGTTGAGGCAGGCAGTTGTCTGTAATCAGGGTACATCCCCAGTCTACAGAAGGTCTTACAGGCACAGCTAAGGTTTTATGGTGGAGGCCATATGATCTAAATCTGCAGATGAAATAACTTATTACTTTAATATGCTCTAAATACATCAGGAAATATATCTCAGGGAGGGTAAAGAGCTATTTAAGCTGAAGGACAATGTCGGCACAAGAACAAATGCGGATGAATAAACTGAGGCTGGAAATCAGAAAAAGGTTTCCAACCAACAGATGGGTGAGACTCTGGAACAGCCTCCCAATGGGAGCAGTTTGGGCAGGAAACCTAACTGATTTCAAGATGGAGCTTGATAAATTTATGGAAGGGATTCTGTGGGGTAGTTGCCTGTGATAGCACGGGACTGGACTTGATGACCCAGCAGGTCCTGTCCAATCATATATTTCTGTGCTTCATAATGACATGGAGGGTCCAGGTCCAATGCCGATTGATTTACTGTCACTTGGGCCGGCTCCGAGTTATCATAACACGTGTGTGTGTGTCACACATACGTACACATTTACTTTTACAAACTTTACCTCAAGTGCATATATCTTCCCTTCAGGTGATATTTGTCAGACTCTTACAGTGGGAACATTTTGCCTTCTAATGATACCCTTTAGATAGTGCCTGTGTGGGTGGATGACTCAAACTTGCAATGATGATTCCATCCCAATTTTTTATTTATATATATAAACAAATATACATATACACACAGAGAACATGAAACAATGGGTGTTACCATACACACTATAAGGAGAGTGATCAGTTAAGGTGAATATATATATATATATTTTCTTAGCAATTTGTAATGTTAAGGCAGCAACGATTCTAAAAGGAAATATGTGCAAATAGTGCTAAAATTCTGAAATGCATCAACAATAGCCAGGAAATCCATACATAAAGCAGTTGATCTAGCCCTAATTTACGCTCTCATGCCTAGCTACTGCTGACTATATGGCACATAACATTCACCAGAGGCCCGCCTCTACTTTATAATCCCCAAGAGACAGGTTATAGATGGCATGTCAATTTCAACTTTGTCATTTACTTTGTGTTACAAATTTTGGCAACACCTAATGTAGCTTTCTATAAGTTAATTTCCTTTGCAATTGTAAGAGTTTCTCAAAACTGTCATGCTGCTATGGGGACCACAAATAGCAAATGACATTATAATGAATAAACAGAGAATCAAAAGAGTAACTAACTATTGGTTCAGCCTATTTTCTTTGCTGGCAGGATAGTATTTACAGCAGAATGGGAAAAAGAGGATGCATTTAAGATAGACAGATGGCTGACAAAAGTCTGAGAAGTTCTCATGGGAAGAGAATGACTAGCCAGAAAAGAGGTGGAAGAATTGCCCAGGCATGTGAACAGACTACTCTAAGATGTGCTTATTCATTCTACAACCCAGAATCTCTGCACACCGTTACTCTTTATTAAAAATGTGTGTAACCTTGAACAATTTAAATTGTCTGATGTTCATACCATACTGCACTGTATGACCCCGTGGACCCCATAACAACAGTGCAAGTATGAATTAATTACATTACCCCCCAACAAAAATAACATTCTAATCTATTTGGTTTTACTTAGGCTCTTATACTGCACTTATCACCATAGCAACTGATCACATGCACTTTTAAAAATCCATTACAAAAGTGAATGGGATTGAGCCAAATACTCTAGATGATACCATGAGGCCAGAAAAGCCTAACAGATCAGATGGATAGCTGGGCCCCAATCTTGCAAGAAGTCCCACCGAAAATTCACATTAACTTTCATACAAGAAGGTTCAATCCTTTAAGGATTTAGCATGTTGTGATTGGTATTTTTGAAGGCACTGGAGTGCGTTTAGCACCTAAATCCCATTGAAAGTCAATGAGAGAACAGTGCCTAACTCCCATAGGCTCCTTTTGAAAATCCTAGCCTGTATTATTAATTTCAAATTTGATACTATGTTACAAAGGTCATGATGCGGCCATTAGTACATCAGTATAACTCCCATACGCCTTCACCAACGCCCAAAGCTAAAACATCTTAGTAACTGCTACCTAGATTGTAAACTCTTTGGGGAAGAGATGGTCTTTTTGTTCTATAGTACCTAGCACAGTGGGGTTCTGGTCTCTGGATGGGGCTCTTAGGTGCTACAAGAACACAAATAAATAATAAAATAATACTTACTGCTGGTAAAAAATAACAATGGGCTTATTCCATCCTTTTTTTTTTTTAAATGACTAAGCTATATTTTAGTACACAGTGCACAGGAAACCATTTCCACCTACGAAATCCTTCTGTGCTGCTATGGCTTAAGAGGAACTGAATCAATTTAGAACCAGTTTTGTGTTAAGGGAAAAAAAGGCCCTCGGGTTGAGATCTTTTCTGCTAGGCTAAAAACCCGGACATATCTTCATGGCAAAGTTATAAAGCCTTTGAAAATAAGTGTTTGTAAAGCAAAATGCTGCCAAAAATGTATAAGTAAATTCTAACAAGAAGTCTGTGTCTAACAGCCAAAGAATAAATGCATGATTAGCAAAAGAGCTCAGCTCCTGTATTTTGAAGAATGAGTGGGATATCCTTAGTGAACAGAGATGAATGAAATAAGCTGCTCTCCAGTGCAATGGCACAATGACACTAAGGCACAAACCACATTGAGCTGACATGGGATTAACATTCGCAGTGACTGCCACTGGTTTTATAAGCCGGCTACCCAGCACTTATTCATGACATTTCACATTAATTACCAGTAATGACATTCCGTGATTCATACTCAGACTGACTCTGTTTAGGCCAGGCACCTTCACTCCCTGGGCTGAATTTTATGATGACCAACAAATAGTCTGTGAAATCAGAATGGAGTCGCCAACATGCCTGAATTTTATCTGATTGGGGGGTGGTCAAATTGCAAAGTAGGGTGGGGGTGGCTAAGGGGGGCCTAAATCTCTGGTCTATCACTGTTCTGTGCAGGGCTGGTCTCCCTGTGCTATGTTAGAGCAGCTTGAAGGCCAACTGCAAAAAGTGAAAATACAACAATCAGCACCTCTCACAGTATTCTGGCCACTCTCCATTCCTCCAGCCAGGCCCCCTTTCCCCTGCAGTGCCAGTGGCAGGGAGGGTGAATGGCACAAAAGTCCTTCTGCCACTACAGGATCAGTGGTATCTCTCTTTCCCTAGCTTTCTGGGCTGGTTAAATTAGCTTCACTGCCAGATTTCTCCAGTTCAGTAACTCAAAGAAGCCACACTGCACTGACAGAGAGCTTGCCTTTGTGTCTGACACTCATATGTAAACACTTCAGAGCAGAGACCTGGCTTTTCTGTTTGGTTGCTTGCTGCTAAATGCAAGTCTTCTAAACAAATAAATTGCAATTTCTTCTTCAGTCACTAGGAGGTAAGCGGTCTGTGAGCTACAGAGGAATTTAAAATGGGAACACCCTGGTTAGTGTGTAGCAGCGAAGTCTTCCAGAGCAGCATTTGAGCAAGACTTAATCCACTTCCATCTTGTCTGCATTATGCTAACCTGTTTGATCATCAACTATGAGAGCATCTAAACTTGTTGTTCTTCCCTATTGCAGCCCACAATGGGCAAGCCAGCTCAGCAATATTATCAACCAAACCCAAACTCTCATCCAAACTTCCACAGCACCTTACAAGGAACACAGAGTGTGGCTATAAAATCTGCACACTTCTCTTAAGTGATATACCTTAAGTGACGTTTTTAGTTAAACTGTGTTTAAAGTGTTTTATACTCAGGGCCAGCGCTTCCATTAGGAGACCCTAGATGGTCGCCTAGGGCACCAGGATTCAGGGGGTGGCATTTTGTGCACACCCCATGGAGCGCACGGGAGCTTCCAGTTCCACTCCAGTCGCACCGCGTAAGAAGGACCTTCTGCCAACATGCCGCGGAAAACAGCGGCAGGCAATTGAGCAGTTCAATGACTGCTGCTGTTACCTGCGGCATTTCGGCGAAGAGTCCTTCTTCAGTGGCGCGATGGGAGTGGAACCGGAAGCTCCCGCATGCCCCATGGGGAGCGCATAAAATGCCACCCCCGAATTCTGCCAAGGGTGCCAGAAACCCTGGCGCTGCTCCTGTTTATAGTAGGTCCTGTATGTTTCTTACCTTTAATAAGTATAGTAAATTCCCACTGGGGGGAAAAATCATTTTAATAAATATATTTGGAGAACATACTTTTTTCTTCTTAGCTTAAATTAACATACAGCTTGCAAAATTGACTTACAGAAAGTAGAGACAAAATAGACCTGTCAAGCTTGTAAGTGAGATCTGATTTATCCTCAGAACGTATCAAACTTGGCTTACTTGCATGTTGCCCCACCAATACGTGTAAACCTTGTTCTAGAGGGACCGTTTCTATCTAGCTCCATTTCCATGCTCGTTGAATCATTAAGCTCTCTACAGAGCTTGTACAAAAGGTCCACTGAGTAGTAGACCAAGAGCTTCAACGTCTTCCTCGTTGCTCACAGAACAGCCATCAATAGTAAGCACTTATGATTAGAAATTATCTGGGCAAGAACAGAGGGATCAGACCCCAGGCCCATCTAGCCCAATATCTTGTCTCTGACAGTGACCAATACCAGATGCTGCAGAGGAAAGTACAAGAAACTCCAGAGTAGGTAGTTACGGGATAATCCACCCACAAGGAAAGTTTCTTTCTAACCCTCATCAATTAAAGGTTGGCTTATGCCCCCAATCATTGACCTGGACAAGTCAATTGCAAAGCACTTTTCCAGCCCTGGAGCCACATTCAGCTTCCACCTATCTATCTAGATAAATAGATATAGCTAGACAGAAAACGTCTTGCTTAATGGTCATATAGCAAATGCAATGCTACATCTAGGCACACAGATCCTGGCCCTGCATAAAGAACAAGGCATCTTCCTGTGTAAAGAGCAAGGCATCTTTATCCAAAATGTTAGTCTAACTTTCTCCTGCAAAATTTTGCCAATTCAGAACATTCTTGTTCTTTTAAAAGCTCTTGCCTTATTTGAAGGTGGAAGGACAAAGACTGAAGCTAAAAGGAGACCTGAGATCTGAATATAACTTCAGACTATGGTCTTCCCCTCCTTTTAGATCTGGTGAGCTGTGCCACTTAAAACAATCCTTTTATTTTCTACTTCACACTCTGAATGGTGTTCAAGTTATTTTAAGAATATGCAACTAATAAAATGAATGCAGGCTCCCCAGCTGCCTTCCCCTACTGTCTAATTACCCCCTCCCCACCTCAAACAAGGCTTCTTACCATCCAATTCCTCCACAGAGATATTGGCTAGCTGTTCACTGTCACTGCCAGCAGAGAGCGATCGATTCAGGTAGTTCCCCTTGTATAACAGGCCAGCCGTTACATGGTGGAATGGCATCTTCTCCCTGCACATGAAAAACAAGCAGACGACTCATTATAATACTTTGTCTTTTCTTTCTTTTCAGAGAGAAATCAGCTGCCTTTGAAAGAGCAGTAGGATTAAAACCTTCTGCATCTCAGAATGATGAATGCTCAGAGAAGTCAAGCTCATGACTGATGGATTGCAGGCTTAATTTTGTCGCTACACCAGGAACTAAACAAATAACAGAGTCTTCTTCATTAAGGGGGAGAGTTAGCATAGGCAGAATGCAGGATGTCCTAGCCAAATAATAATCCTTTGCATTTACCTAGCAATGTTCAGCCTGGAGAATTTAATAGAGTGCAAAATGCACTCTTAAAAAAATCACAAGGCGTCAGAGCTGAGATGCTCAAAGCTGCCTAAGGGATCTGAACGCTGAATTCCCGTTAATATAAACTGAACATCCAAATCCCTTAGGCAGCTCTGAGCATCTGAGGCAGGAAATGTTAGTACTAGTGTTGAGTACCAATCCTAAATCAGATGACATCCATGCCACAGTTCAAAGAATCTAACTGCATGGTTCTTGCTGAAGGAAGGAATTTCACCTTCAAGCACGGACTGGAGATGAACATTTTCATCCCACTTTATCAATGTTGCAGAAAAGTATTACTATGACAGTATCCCAGGAGATTGCAATGGAAACTTCTTTGCAATTCACCTACAGCATAAGCAATGCCCACCATAACCTGGGGTACGTTTCAGCCAAGGACAGCCATTTCCCCAGTCGAAAATGGCAGTTACATGGCAATAATATACGATTTAGGATGGAAAGGAAAGGAGCAAGTTCGCTGTAACCAACTGAAACTATGTTTGAAACTGAAATGTTTGTACGCCAGATCCATAGCTGTGTAAATCAGACTCCATCTCAGTCGTAGCACATTTTATAGTGTAAAGGATCCACCTTCACCGGATATAACAGCAGAGTTGATGGAGCCATGTTGATTTAGACCAGCTGAGGCTCTGGCACTATGTTTTTACACAAACTGGAATTTGGCCAGGGCACAGGCCAAAATACCTTGGGCCAAATCCTCAGCTAGTGTAATTCAATGTAGCTACATTGACTGTGCTGATTTACAGCAGCTGAGGAACTGGTCCCTTGAATGTTCTCTATAAAAACATACTATAGGGTCTCTCCTTTGCATCTCGTTCAAAGGCCATCACCTCTACATTCATGCTGAAGCACTGCCTCCGAGAGACAAGTGCCACCTATTGAATCGTGTCCTCAACTTCTGGCCACACTTGGGTAATAATTACAGGGGTGATTTGGCTCTTACACCACCATATGTTCTTAGTATAGTCAATAAAACAGATGCATATATATATATACACATACACTTAATATATATATATATATATATATAAACACATGCACATCTTACTCCTGTAATGAATGACTTTCTGCCTCATTGAGTTTTTGAAAGCTTAAATAGCCTTAAAGAGCAAACCAACCTGATACAAGGGTAACACAGAATGAGAAAGAAAGTTTGTTTCCCTGTCATTACTTTGTACACACATAGCAGTTCTCTTGCTGTAATTATGCAAACAAATCCTAATCCTTTTTAAAATATATTTACTTTGGAACTAGTTTCTTCAGCAGCACATTAAAAACATAAATAGGTTTTCTTTTTCATTAAGCATAGATAATTTCCCAGCACTTACCAATTAAAGTATTTCACTCAGATACATTAGTCTGTGTTGCCAAGGCACTAACTTTATATACACAGCAAAAGGAGTATGCTGAACACCATTTCAGTGCCAGTTTGGATATTTAAATGCTGACCAGTCAGACAGCAGTTCCAGCAAGCTGTGCAGTCACGTTGGCTGTCATGTCACACAATGAAATATTTAAATATAAATTGATCTGCATGTTTCCTCCATAATCTTACTTCCAATATAAAAGCAACTACACTGACTTTTGAAATCCCATTTAATTAGAGAGGGTCTTAAACCAAATCCCTAAACCTGAGCAGTCACATATTTGGGGTTAGTTTGATATCCAAAATCCAGATCTCAACTCCTCACACAGAGTCAGAGGTTTAAATTGACTAGGTGCATGTACAAATCTGGCAGCTGAGAGCACACAACAGGCCAGAACTGGTGTCCAGGGTTATCCAATTTGTGTGCACAACTGCAATAACTGCACATGCAAATAAGGTATGGATTTCTGCATGTAGCTACATAGCTAGCCATTTTAAAAATGAGACTTGTGAATCCTTGTCTTCACAATGATTTTTTAAATACCAGAGTTAATCATCCCCTCAGCTCTGAGGTGTTTGAAATCTACATCCAACTGCTAGCAGAGTAAAGCTTGAGGTATCCTGCCACCCGGAGGGAATCCCTCTAGAGAGAGATGAAACAGAACATCTGGATTGCAATACCTGGATTGTGGGGGAGCCATACAAAAAAGGGGAAATATTCTGAAACAAGCAAAGGCTTTATGGGAGAGTGGGTAACTATCAACCCATTTGGTAATCAGTGATGTGCTCTACTTAGACAGTTTATAGACAGGGGGTCGCTTTTTGTCATATTTGCTGGTGAATTGTTGCATGATCAGTCTGAGCAAAATCCTCCTATTGCAAGCAGTGTCACAGAGGGTGGTGGAAACAGGATGACTCTTCAGCAAGAGGTAAGAATGACACTGCACACAGCATTGCCTAAATGAGACACAGCTGGACTATGTGTACACAAGGGAGATGTTAAGATACCTGTGAGTCCATGATTACACTAATCCAAGCAGCCACAAACCTTAGCAGTGGGCATGTGCAGCGGAAGTCCTTTATTAACTATGGACGGGTTGCAAGACTGGCTATGTCTGCAAACTGGGAAAAGGAGTGTACTCCATTCTCCCTGCCCCAGGATAGCCCTCCCACCGTCAAGATGATTTAGTCCAGCTTTGTGTGAGGTAGGTGGATTTCACCCTGTGTACCTCTTTGTCCTGACCTTACATAAGTTGCATTCCACTTTTGGAAGCATTAGAGGAGCACACCACCTTGAGGGACAAAATCAGTGGCAGCTCCAAGTACCAGCGCTCCAAGTGCGTGCCTGGGGCGGCAAGCTGTGGGGGGCACCCTGCTGGTCCCTGCGAGGGCAGCAGTCAGGCAGCCTTCGGCGGCATGCCTGCAGGAGGTCCGCCAGTCCCGCAGATTCGGTGCAATTCAGCAGCGGGTACGCTGAATCTGCAGGACCGGCAGACTTCCCGCAGGCAAGCCGCCGAAGGCTGCCTGACTGCCGTGCTTGGGGCGGCAAAAAAGCTAAAGCTGCCCCTGGACAAAATACCTGTATAGGCCTGACCCTGCCAGATCTCAAACCACACAGTACTTCAGGGGGAGTTTTTCCTTGAGTAAGGTCTGCAAGGCAAGGCCCTCTCTCATTTGTATGCACACTGCTGTACTGAATGTTTTATGTCTTTTTGAGGAAGGCCCTTTGTGGTAGAAATATTGACCTTTTCCTCTTTGCCTGCAATAAAGAGAAAGTGACTCTATCTTAATGAGTCTGAGCACTTAATTAACGGTAGTTTAAAGACACAGCCTTGGTGGTTCACTGCTCAGGCAGGAACTCTTGAAAGAGACCATGCCTTAAAGGAAAAGAAAACAGCAAGTCAACCTTGTGTAACCCTTTCACCGGGGGAAGCAACCAGGCATAGCAAGGGGCTGGCATTGCCCGGCACTCTTCAGAGAAGCTAAGCTGGCAGCATTACTAGCTTAGAGACATTCCTGCTCTCAGGAGACCTCACAGTGCTACCCAGCCCAACCCTTGCTCAGTTGAGAGGAGTGGCACCCAACATCCTCTCACACTTGGTATGTGACTGGAGTCCCTATTGCTGAATTTGTAGCCATGTTTCTCATTAACTCATTGGATGGGAAACAGGACAGAGAACTTTCTTCTGCCCTTTTACAGAGATGGCATAAGAAAGAATCCCAAGTTCTGTCCTGCATGAAGCAGCCTCTGTAGCTGCTGCATTGAATACCTAGCACTTCCTTAGATGGACAGTCACCACCAAGGGTACTCTCCCTTCCATCTGGAGGGTTTCCACCTGTGAAGCAGCTGCAGAATGCTGACCCTTGCCTGGGTGAGCTCACAGCTGGAACGGACAACAAAGAAGAAAGGGAGTGTTCCTGTGGAGAATCCACCCTACTTCATAATGCTAGTGACTGTGGCTGGGAGAACGGGTTTCACACCACACGCCTGATCTCCAATTCTGGAGCCCACTGTGACAATTTTCAGGGCATCCAGGGCTCAGAATCTCCTCCCTGCCACCTGCCTCCATTGTGAGGGAGTCTTACCGGTGTCAGCTGGGTGTTAACTCCCTAACATAACCAGCCTGTCAGGTACTCAAGCACTCTCCTCTGGGCTACACCAGCCCTGCCTTTGCCCTGACAATAGATGCTCTCAGCCCCTGGGTCCCTACAAAGTGTCCTCCTATGGTGTCCAGCACCTGATCACTGGATAACCATAGAAATCCCAGATCCTCTGCTCACAAAGGAATAGTGTATCCCAGCTTACCCGTTTTACCTTAGCCCACCATGCCTGCACCACACACAGCACTTGAGCTCAGTCATGGTAATACAGATTTAAGAAAGACGAGAGATTCAAACAGAAACCAGTGCGAGTGATGGAAACAAATGGCTATGTACAAAACAAAATCATAAAACATGAACTAGGGCTTACACATATTAATAGTTATCTCTCCTAGCCAACAGAGCAGATTCTCACCTGCAAGTACAGCCTTTTCCAGTGTTTGCTAGTCACAAGGAGACAGGACCCTGTCTTTCATGAAGCACCCCCTCCTCAGTGAATGGATCCAGAATGTCTTTCTCCACCTTGTGATATACTGAATCAGTCTTTTGTCTTTATTCCCCAACAGGATGCGCCCCTCACTGTCCTATCATTCCTTTTCACTTCCAGATAGTTTCAATATTTATAGTTTGTCCTTGATGGTTTTCCACTGACTTTTCTGGGTTGGTGCACTGAGCAATACATTACGTAGCCAGTTAGCCAGGGAGTGGTGACAACTTCCTGCCACCTGAATGGGCCAACACTGAGATATATGATTCTCTGCTGACTTTTACTCCAAGACCATAAGGGCATAATTTTCCATATAGTTACGTTAGTCCTTAAATATGACACTACACACATCTTGGCACAGTTAGGAGTATCGATAAGATACAAGCTTTCAGTAGAGACCTCACATGCTACCCTTTACGGAATAATACTATGAAAGTGGTGTATTAGGAGTAGTGAGTTTATCAGGTCTGAGAAAGGAACTGCTTGTTAAGAACTTTGCCTGGTGCCAACTGGCAAAGGACTCAATCTCTGTGTGACACCCTCTCCCAACAACCTCAACACAGCTTACAAGGGGGAAGTCCACCTCAAACTACCAGCAACAAATAAAGGCTGAAGAGAGCAGCTACTGGTATGTTTTTCACGATGTAACTATTTTGCATCGTTCAAGACAGACAAATTCTCATTAAGGGACTGCAACACTGGTAAAGCTGGATGAATACTAGAGCAGGTTGAAAATCTTCCAGTGGAATTGGTTTTTGAAAGAAAATTGAATTTTCAATTGCAAAAAGAGTGTTTCCATGGAAAAGGTTGAGTTTTCATTATGAAAAAAAAAAAAATCTCCCAGATCCAAAAAATGTTATTTGGAAATGCTGCCATGATGCTTCAGGGAGTTGCTGGTTCGGGGGAACCAGGTCACCAGTCAGACGATATTTCTCACCAGGCACAGCAGCAGCATTTCCAAATATATTTGTTAGGGTTTGGGTACAAATACATTTGAGGAAAAATATAAGGTGCTCCTGGAGAATTCATCAACAGGAAAACAAAGCGAATTTCACAGAACAAATTATTTACTACTAATTATTCATTCAACTGGTATTTTGGTGCCAGGAGTCTCTTTAGCTCAGTGTTTCTCAATGAACGGTCCCTGGACCAGTGCTGGTCCCTGTGATCTCCCTGACACAGTTTGGAAAGGCAGGAAGCTGGTCCCTGGTAACATTGCTGTACTTTATATTCTTCTTCTGCTCCTAGGGCGTGTTTAAAAAAAAGAGAGTTTCAGACATTACTGAAAATTCATCTGATTATTAAACTGGAAATTTTCTTTTAACTAGAAATTAAGTGCATTTGAAGAACTGCACTGCAGGATTAGGATCACTTAAGTGGCTCTGGCCAATAGATTGCTCAAATTTACCCTGAAACTATACTGGCAGATATGTGATGGCTACCAAAATATGCAACATTTCTCATTAAATTCTTCATTATGTTCAGCAATATATGATTGCCAGTGATTTCCTCAAGTACCTTCCACATGAAGATGTGCAAGCAAAGAATAGATTTTATAAGAAAGAAAGACAGACCACAAAATGATTAGATTGCAAGGAAACAAATTTATCAGCCATAAAGCACCCTCTGCTCCTGTTATAAGCCCCTTTTGCAAAATTCACCAAATTAAGTAGTGGAGCTGGGTTGAACAAAATTGGAGGAAGGGTCAAGTACAGTAACTGAGGCAAATAGAAAGATCTCTGGCACTTTACCCATCTCCCACGGAGTTGAAAGAATGCTGATACATCCTTAGGTATCTATATGAATCAGGCTAATAACTGAGCTTCTAACTTGGCCCAGATGAAAGATCAGAATAAAACACAGATAGGTCATTGTGCATCAACAGGACATATCTTGAATAATTTCACCCTCCATCTTCTGAGCATATCAGCCAGACGAGACAGTTGTCTTTCCAAATACTCCTCACTGTCTTCCTCATTCTGCCCTAGCTGCTGCAGATTTAATAGACACATCACACCATGGAAGAGGCAATAACCAGAGAGCCATCTTTAGCCATGCTCTCCTTCATCTGAGCAACTGTTCTGGAGTTAATCCACATCTTTCCCACTGTAGCCAATATATTTAATGGGAGTCAGCAACTTCTTGCATACATGCGCTTTTGGCAACACCCCTCCATTAGTCAGAGTATTAATTGACCTTGTGCATTAGTACTTGGATTTGCTGTTGCTGTGTATTTTTTCTTTTTGCATGTCTCCTATTGGGCATAGAGTTGCCTCTCCTTACATTTCAATACTGGATCCAGCTCCAAAGAACTTGGAAGGACCCAAAAAGTCTCAGTACAGCAAGAGAAAATATATTCGGCGCATTAACAGACATATCAGGAGTGCCTGATTGGCTCTTCTAACAGTGTGCCAGATTCTAGGACCCTGCATAGGAATGCAGAGATCTTTTTAATCACCCATACCTGAAGTGTATAAAGATAAATAAGAATTAGAGCTCGCTTATGCTGGCAGGTGGATCTTGTTATAGCTCCAAACAGGCTATAAGAGAATTTGGGGGTCTCTGGAGCAGAGGGAAATAAGGTCTGGGATAGAGGAGGTCTTACAGGGAAAGCTGTAAGAATAGACAATCTTAGGGAGAAAACCTAGAATGAAGTTTATATTTTTGCTGCTATTTAAGTTATCAACAAAGCCAAGATGCCAGGAAGGAGTGGAGGGGTAAGTTGGAGTTATATATAGTGTGTATATATTATGAGCAGCAAAGGGTGGGAACTTCGCCTGTTTACAGCCCTTCTTAATAACTCGTGGATTACAAGGCAACCCAGTGGGAAAGGCAATAATGAAATAACAACAAGAAATGCTTATTACGCTGTGTTGTGTTTGCATCATAAATGTTTGAGAGAGGCTGTTACACAGTCATCATTTTGTAACAAGTAGCAAGACATGCTCTGAGCTGAACAGCCAACATGCAGTGAACTTGCACTTTACAAGTACACAGGACAAAATACCAAAGAGATTACATATCTTTGAATCCTAGGCTGTACAAATGGATTTCCCTGCTACATTGGTACAGGCAACGCAATCTGTTCTTTCCATTTTTTTTTTTATTAAGAGCCAAAATTTCCATGGACTCCAATGCAAGCTTATTATGCATACTGAGAGCGCAGAATAGCCCATGTGTTCTCTGATAGAATTTTTCCCACTTGTGAACATGTAAATACAAGTCTGAATTTCCAAGTATTAGTTAACAGGTGTTATAACCAGTGCACATGCAGTTTACTACAGGAGACTCTGACATAATTAATACTGGTTCGTACTGGACCAAGGGTGTATGAACTGAAACACACACACACACACACACTAAGCTGGTTAAATGCTAAGTCCCCTTCTAATGGATGAGCTAGCTAAAGGAGAAGAGACTTTTAGAGCTATTTACTAAGACACCAGCTCTGCAAACACAGGTACTACCGCTGACTTCAATGAAACTACTCGCATGAGTAAAGTTAAGTGTTTGCAGGATTGGGGTCTACTGGAGTAAATCCTTTAGCTATTGATTCTCAGACTCTAAGGTCAGAAGGGACCATCATGATCATCTAGTCTGACCTCCCGTACATTGCAGGCCTCAGAACGTTGCCCATCCACTTTTGTAATTGACCTGTAACCTCTGGGTGTGTTACTGAAACCCTCAAATTATAGGGGGGGAAAAAAAAAAAAAAAGGGTTTCTAACCTGAGGGAAATTCCTTCCTGACCCCAGATATGGCAATCTGTTGGACCCTGAGCATGTGGCCAAGACCTATCAACTAGACACCTGGGAAAGAATTCTCAGTAATAACTCGGAGACCTCCCTAGTGTCCCATCAAGTAATAAAGGCAGGGTCGGCTTTAGGAAGTACGGGGCCAGATTTGAATTGTTTTGACAGGGCCCCAGCAGGGATGACTCACCCGGCGGTACTCTGGGTCTTCCGCAGCACTGAGGACCCGCCGCTGAAATGCCGCCAAAGACCCAGAGCAAGTGAAGGACCTGCAGCCGAAGTGCCGCCGAAGACCCAGAGCATCGCCAGGTGAGTAAAAATTAAAAAGGCACCTAAGTTAGGTGCTCTTCTTTAGGGCGTGGGGCCCTTTTAGGCACGGGGCCCGATTCGGGGGAATCGGGGAAACGGGTCTAAAGCCAACCTTGAGTAAAGGCCTGTGCTTTTAGGTTTTGATCCAATGCTTATGCCAGCAAAAAAAAAATTCCACAGGAAAAACTCCTTTTTCCAACCTTCTCTAGTCTCAGCCTGTCTGCTGGGCCCTAGGGATTGTTTCTTCTAAGTCTGGCTTGCAGTGCACTCTGGGATGTCTCCATCCAAGTAAGCTTCAGAGTGTGAGAAATTTCAGTGAAGTCCACTGTTGGCCTCTACAATGGGATCAGAAGCATGGACTACTGGAAATGTATGAGCAGAAAAGAAGAAGGAATAGACGTAGTTGCTAAGGGTACAGAAAAGAAAGAAAAATTATTTGAGGGTGGCAGAAAATGCCTTATAGTGAGAGACAGAGAGCTTAATCTGTTTAGCTTATAAAAAAGAAGATTGGAAAGTGACTTGATTATAATGTATCTGTACCTTCATAGGGAGAAAATACCAGGTAGTAAAGAACTCTTTAATCTTGCAGAAAACTAAAGGTTGAAAACTGAAGCCAGATAAATTCAAATAAGAAATGGGGCACAAATCTTTAACAGTCAGGGTCACTAACCACTGAAATAAACTACCAAAGGAAGTGGTAGATTCCCTGTCTCTTGATGTCTTAAAATCAGGACTGGATGCCTTTCTGGAAGATATTCTTTAGCCAGACTCAAATTATTGGGCTCAATAGAGGGGTCACTGGGTTAAATTTAATGGCTGGAATTATAAAGGTGGTCACACTACAACTTTGTCTACACATGGAAGAAAAATCCATGGCTGCCCCATGTCAATTGACCCAGGTTTGCGTGGCTTAGGCTGCGGGGCTGTTTCATTACTGTGTAGACCCTCCCACACACCTCACAGCATCCTAGAGCCCAGACTCCAGCCTGAGCCCAGAATTCTACCCAGAAATGCAACAGTCCCACAGCCTGAGCCCCACAGGCCAGTTACGGGTTTTTCTTCGCTGTGTAG
Source organism: Chelonoidis abingdonii (assembly GCF_003597395.2). Lineage (NCBI taxonomy): Eukaryota > Metazoa > Chordata > Testudines > Testudinidae > Chelonoidis > Chelonoidis abingdonii. Next base: position 11,495,620 of record NC_133788.1, read on the forward strand.
ACATACCGTAAGTGACCTAATGCTCTCTTCTGGAATTAAACTCTATGAATCTATGAAGATACCACACCTATTAACACAGTATAAATGCCCAGGTCAGAACATCTACTATGAAAGAACTTAAATGTTATACTGTGGGGAGGGCTAGCTCAGTGGTTTGAGCATTGCCTGCTAAACCCAGGGTTGTGAGTTCAATCCTCAAGGGGCCCATTTAGGGATCTGGGGCAAATATCTGTCTGGGGATTGGTCTTGCTTTGAGCAGGGGACTGGACTAGATGACCTTCTGAGGTCCCTTCCAACTCTGATATTCTATGTTGTGTTTCCCCAAAGCAGGTTACTCTGCGAATGAATGATGATGCCAGCAGAGATCTCTCTGAATCCATGCCCTGCAATTACTTACTGTTTTCCCCCTTATCAGCATGCAGTGGTAGTCATCGCTATTTCTCTTTCCTCTCATCTAGCAATCAGCAATTTCCCCCTCACCAGCAGAGCACTTGGTGTACAGAGAACTGAACAAAAGCAACAGCGATAATGTCTAAGTGAACAAATGGGGACATCAAAGGTCACCAGTGCAATAAAGTCTTCGCACTATCCTCTTTGTTTATTCAACACTCTTATGCCAGCAAGCGCTCTGAGGATCTTTACTGTTAAGTCCAAAAAATCTGAGATCTGTCTCTTTCTGGAGTAATTTGTCTCACTTTTTTGGCCCACGCAGAGCTTATTGAAGGATCAGGGCCTAGAGAAAGGGTAGAATGTTGACACAATGAGATGATACAGAACTACTTGACAACATGGAATAAAAAGATTGTTATTAGCAGTAAGAAAAAACAATATTTCAAAGATTTTCCTAAGAGAACATCAAAGTAGCAAGGAAATGTCACTTGTGCATCTTTAAATCTCCAATTATACATTTGTACACCTTCTCTTAATCTGTTTAAAGACCTTGTCTTCCACTGGTAACAGAGGATATGGCTGCTGTGGGTTTATCACAAGTATTGTAAAGACTCTTTTCCCTAGCATGTTTCAGTTCATTTTCCTATGTCCCACTGCCTTCATTTCAAACAGTTATAGCAGAGCTGAAGAAATGAATTCAAAGCATTCCCTATCTGCATTATAGTATACTGAACAAAAAGCCTCAAATTTAAAAAATATATACATACACACAAGTTATTATTCATAATAGACTGAACATATCATAGCTGAGTAATAATAAATGGAAATACATCAATAATGAAGAACTTTTACAACAGATTTAACAAAACAACATGGCATTACAAATAGCCTCAGGGTTGATTGGGTATTGTTAGTAGAGTGCCAAAACATTTAATTTTAATAATGGGACAATTAATTACTTCAGTGAATATTCTGAATTAATTACTCTAGTGATATTCACCACCCCCCTTCCTAAAAGGAAGCTATTGAGCAGCTTGTAGGTAACTCTTACTGAAGTTGTCTACACGTTATGGTAATTGGGGGCCATGCAAATATCATAAATGAGATAGAAAGTAGTAGAACAGGGGAGGAAATTATAAAAGTGGAATAACTAGAGATGAAATGTGATACAAAATTCAAATGCAGATCTAAGTTTCAAAGTCATGGGGCGTTAGGATCTAGGCTTTTGGTTGAGTACATTGTAGAGAAAGTGGCCAGCCCTTAAATTAGGGTGTAGGTGTAGACTTCCAAAGTCCCAGATTCATCAGACCAGGACATTTGATCTAGGCTTATATTCAATAGCAACACTTTTCCAAAATTGTACGGCTATTTATTATTACAGGAGATCTTGCAGATGTGTTAAGAGGGTGCTTTCAGACTATGATATGCAGAGGATTTTAAAACATTAATATTAGATTTTTTACACCACTATCTAAGGTTGTCATAATGTCCACCCAAAGGAAAAGAGCTAAGGACTACCTGTCCATCTGTGGCATTTATATATAACACCAGTTACCATAGTACCGAAGCACTGAGCAGGTTAAGGGGAAAAATATATATTTATGTTTTGATCGTACAATGAACTCTGCATGGCATGGAGAAGATTTCAGGCTTAATGCCTATGGCCCCAGTTCAGCAAAGCAACTCCATAGAAGTCAATAGGATTTATGCACTTAGTACCAAATTCAACAACTTACTTAAGTATATGCTTAAGTCCTAATGATTTCAATCAGACTACAGCACTTGCATAAGTGCTTTGTTGAATCAGGGCCTAAAAGCATAAGTGATAATTATGGGAAAATCAGACTCCATAGTAAAGTGCTAAAATTCTTTAGAAATTATGCAGTTCTTTCCTCTCAGGGTACTGGTCTTTGGAAGATTGTCACAAAGCTGTCCGGAGATTTTGAAATGATAATTTCCCGCTGAAACATAGTGTTTAGCTCTTTGGATGGCCAAATTACAGGATTCTTATTTTTATTCAGTATTTATTTGAAGGAAATGTACAAGAGAGAAGTCTGATGCTGGCAGTGCTTTAAACCTGCTGGTGCTCCGTAAACAAGTTAGCTCCAGAGAGATTTTCATGTCGCTTCTTGAAATATAAAAAGAATCACTGAGACTGAATAATTGAAAACAGTTGTGTAGACTTCATTTTGTTGTTTTTCCTGGGCTTAACTCTGTGCTTTCTTGCTCATAATTGTATACTTAGCAGGGTCAATTAACTATTTGGAATCTCATTTACATAACAGTTGACATGTTGATAATGCTTCAGAGTAGTTTATTGCCCTGGAGGATATCATACTATGCAGAAAATTAATATGAAAGAAGGCATTTCTTTTCAATTACAGTTTTTAGAAGGAGACAAAACAGAATATGTAGGATCAAGGAATTCTATAAAATGGGGCAATGTGTATCAACACACACACATCAATCTGACATTTTTATAGCATCGTTCATCTAGATAGCTCCCCAAATGCTTCAGAAAGCTAACAAACTCATTATACAAGGCCTGGTCCTTCAAATACATACTCACAGAAGCAAACCTTACCCACATGCTGCCATCATTACTGAAGTCAATGGCAAAATGCCAATTAACTTAAATGGGAGAGATTGTGTCAATTAGTTGTCCCGAACTGAAGTCAACGGAATTATTTGCATGAACAAGAACTAGTTACCTTAGTAAGGTTTTGTAAGACTAGGCAGTCATTTAAAAGTGCTCATCCAGTCTATATGACAGTTTAAAGGCCCCAACACTGCCAACAAAGAAACATGGGCAAAAGCTCATTGACTTGGGGCTGGTCTACACTACAGGGGAAAATCGATCTTAGATATCCAACTTCAGCTAGGTGAATAACGTAGCTGAAGTCGAAGTATCTAAGATCGAATTACTCACCGTCCTCACGGCGCGGGATCGACGTCCGCGGCTCCCCCTGTCGATTCCGCAACTCCGCTCGGCTTGGTGGAGTTCCGGAATCGATCTAGCATGTTCGGGGATCGATATATCGCGTCTAGATGAGACATGATATATCGATCCCCGAGCAATCGATTGCTACCCACCGATACGGCGGGTAGTGAAGACGTAGCCTTGAAAAAGTTTCAGTACAGGCACAAAGGTCCACCCTCACAGCATCCTACTGACTTAATCCCATTGACCGCAATGAGAGTCTCACCACAGTGATCCCTTTGCACGATTAGGGCCATGGGCAAGAAGTTAAGACAAATTAAATACACTATACAATTGTTTCCATATCTAGATGGAATTCAGGTCAGAATGTAATGACCTGAACTGGATTTTGGCCAGGATACCAAGGGCATCATATCACTCAACTGTCCTTCATTGCAAGGAATGTCATTCATCTTAGTCCCAAAGTTATCTACATTTCAAACAGACCTATTGTCCCTCTCACTCTTATTGCTGAAAGCAACTGATTAGCAAAGTGATCATTAAGTGAGGTGACGACAAAGTTGTGTACACCAAAGAAGTGGATTCCAAGATACTCTGTGTTTTGAATGAATACTTTTTGTGTGGGCACACGCCACACACTATGACCCACATTTTTTGATGTTGAGGTGAATGGCCCTCCTTAATCTTGTAAAAAATACCATGGGATCCTTAATGACCATAAGTGATCACAACTGTTTTGGCCTGATCTGAAAGATAGACAGCCAGATTATCTGAATTACATCTGTGAAAATCTGGAGCCACTCCACTGTATGAGTGCCCTCAAATACCAAAGTGAAAGCGCTTAGTGAGGCAGAGAGATTAAATCAGAGGCTGGCCCAGCACCACCACCAACGCAATACTCCTTAACACCACATTGGGGCATTGGTTAACTCCTGGCTCAGAGGAGAAGCTACTACTAAATCATCAACACTATGCCCTGGAACATCTCAGTGCTCCTTGGAGGTTTCCCATTTATGCTGATAGGATCACAGCGCAAAGTGATATGGCTGCAGGCAACAAATGACAAATTCTAAACCTCAAATCCAGACTAAATAGTACTGTCACTTATTATGAAAAGAGGAGATATGCTGTGCATATACTATAGCGATGAGACCAGGCTTACCGACAGTATGCAGATGTTTAAGATTTTCTTTTATTATGGTCTAATAAGGTATGTACAACTATGCCCACAAAGACTGCATAAACAGAAATTAAGTTCAGCAAATGAAAGGGCAGTTTTAAAACCACCTCATTATTTCTATACATTTTTTATCTCATACTCCTGGACTTCAGGTTCAGAAGACTAAATCCACAGTGTGATTCTGACTACCATTGTTTAGTGTCTTTATTCAAAATCACATTTTAATCCTTTAAGGCTTTTAGCAAAGCAGAATGCATTTAATTATAAGTAATAATGTAAAGTGGAGTTCTTCTATTGCATCACATTAATGATAATCCAAGTTCTGTTACATAATAGCCTGTGTTTTCTATAGTTTCTTGCTTACAGCTTAGAGCACAAAGTCAAATTCACAGATGCAAAGTATAATCAGCGGGTATCTACCTTCAGAAAGTCAGTCTATAGATAGCAGTTCCTCCAGTTAATATCCCAGCTAAGTACATTTCATTGTACTGCTTCCTATATAAAATGGATTTGATATTATTTATAACATCCATACAATAATTGCTTTAGTTGCCAGAACCCAATCCCACTGAATAAAACAAACATTCTAAAAGACATTCCACAATCCCAGGATATATTAAAAGAGTTCCCATTTTCTTCTGTATCTATTAACAGATTTTGTCAGCCACATTTCATGCTGACTCAGTAATGTTGTGTGTGCAGAAATTGGCTAAAATGATGCACACTAGCATTGCTAATGCAAACAATTTTTCTAGAGGCATTATTTTTTCAATTTACAAATCATTGTTGAAGCTTAAACCTAAATACTAACTAGGTGCTGTTATCTTGCCACTCATTAAGCAATGTTTCATCTGCCTTACCAGTTAGATCATTTTGGGGTGGCGGGAGGAAGGATTTTGCCTTGCATTACAATTTAGAGGGGAAGGTTTTTTGGAGACTGGATTAGAAGCAGAGGACCAGCCATTGAAATGTATTTGGACTGGGTTTGCATTGGTTTTGTTGATGTAAAGTCTAGAAGAAGTGGCCACAGGAGAGTGTATGTGCATGCATATATATAAACGTGTGTGTGTGTGTATACACACACATACACACACACACACAAAATGATCTCCCATAGATAAAATGCATCGGCGTAATCCTGAACCACATTATGATTGGACAAAGACCGCATGATGTTAAAGTGTGTTACGGGGGGGGGGGGGGGGAAGGGGGGGAGAAAGAGAGAGATGATAACTTTGCCTTGTGTAATATGAGAGAAAGGGGTAAAACAGAATTCTGTATAAAAATAAGGTTTGAATATACAACTAGAACCTTTACCAGAATGCAATTTTTGCAGTGTAAGTTTAGGCCAGAGATTCTGTAATACATATAGTTTCTATAAAGCCCTGCACTATAATCTAACTCATCAGCATGAAGAAGCATACTTTATTATGAGCCGCCTTCTTGCACTACTAAAATGAATAGAGGGCTGCCAGTCACACCCAGGCTGGGTCACGCATGAAGTCAAATGCAGGATGCATACTCAGCACCTTGCAAGACAGAGATCACCCTGAGAGGTCTAATTCTGCAGTCCTTACGGCAAGTGGATATTTTGCATGAGGAAAATCTGGCCCACATGTACCATCATCCAGATCCACATACAGTGTGGTTTGAATTTTTCCTTGACTTACATCCCATGCTACCTCACTGATGTCAGGGCAGATTTGGCTCAGTAGGTGCAGTGCATATCCCAAGGAAAAGAGTACAGGATCTAAAATAAAATAGAAAACTTGACTAGGGGTAAAGCTGTCACATCAAAGCTTCTCCTGCCACACATATGAGGTAATAAAAAGTTTCCTGCAATAAATAAACAAACTTTCACAGAAATACCTTAACATAAAACAGTTGTGACAGTCTTTCTAAAATGAAAACTTTCAGGGTGCTCACCTGGTGGAATTTATATTCCAAGCAACCAGTACATCTGAAATGTAGAACTTCCACTGGTTATTGTATGAGACTGGAACAGTAAATTATTTCAATTCAAGGAAGCTTACATCACCATTCATTTAAAGTAAAAGCATAGCCAATGTGACCTAAACATTATCCCTGCAATGAAAGGCTCATTACAAAACAATATGGGGGAGGGAGGACTAGAGAGACTTTTATTTGCACTAAGACATCACATACACGTGGTCTAATTGCAGATAATTGCTTAGATGGTTCTTTTGGACTTAAAACCAAGTGTCATTTTGATGTCAGCCACCTACATGATGTAAGCAACCTAGGCATTCAAATCCATAACCAATCACATCCAGTGCATCTCCTTTACAGCAAAACAGAGAAATCCCACTTCCAATTACATTAGGAGTTTTTTTAATAGCCCGATAAACACCATAAATATAATGTGGCACGTTCCCTCTTTTTAATACATATATATCAGGGATTCTCAAACTGGGGGTTGTGACCCGTCAGGGGGTCGCGAGGTTATTACGTGGGGGGAGGTCGTGAGCTCTCAGCCTCCACTCTCAAACACTGCTTTACCTCCAGCATTTATAATAGTGTTAAATATTAAAAAATGTGTTTTTAATTTATAAGGGGGGGGTCACACTCAGAGGCTTGCTGTGCGAGAGGAGACACCAATACAAAAGTTTGAGAACCACATATATATAGATAATATCAATCTAAATCATTTAGACCAATGATAACTTAGACAGCTGTTTCCACAATGGATCAAATTCTACTATAGTTTTCTTATTGAGGCAGTCAGTATCATTACGAATTTCAAAAGAAAAATGACCATCACCACAATAAAATCCTGCACTGTGCACAGCTAAGAATTGAAACACTATGCAGCTAATACTAAGAAAAATGCAGCTTCAACATGCTGGAAAATGTTAGCAGAAACTTCTTTGAATAGCTTATGAGTGCCAGCTGAAATGATATTATACAGCTTAAGACCTTAGAAAGCAAGAAAGCTAAGAGGGAGGTTATTTAAATGTATTCCTTTTGCTCTTTTAGTAGATAAATGAGGATGCAAACATTACAAATCATCTTTCAGTGATTGAACTTATATTTAAAATAAACTGAACCAATATGTGATTGAATACATAAAACCTATTAATACACCTGTGCACATGCCTGGTAGGACCATCACCTTTTGATTACTGCCATTAAGATTAGTGGACATTATGGGCCAAATTCATCCATGGTGTGAATTCACTGACTTCCTGACTTCCATGGGATAATTTGGAGCTGGGTGTTCAAATGGAGGGGAAATTATAGCTCTTTGTTTTCTGATTCTCTCTGTACATCTACGTATACCTACCTACAGAGTGTGTATTATACAGCTACCAAACAACCCTGTATCTTCTTTCTTGGGGGGGTGTTGGAAAATACAATAGAACAGTAGGGGGATGCTGTTAAACGAGAACTTGTGTACCTCTCTGTCTCTTGTGAGAGTGTGCGTGCCCACCCCCAAATCTATCCCCCATCTGGATGTACACAATACTCAGAGCAGATGCAGGTCTGCGTTACTGACTGTTATAGAAAATAATGGGAGTGATAGAAAATGTACATACACAGAGAAGGGGAGAAATAACGTATGCACAGAGACAGAAAATGTGTGTACCCCAAGGGGTATGTTTCACAGTTGCTATAAACACAAACACAGTGTATTCCAAATATAGAGAGGTAGGAGCGATCTCTGGGTCTGTCTACACACAGCTTCCTTCACACTGTGGCACAGCTGTAGCCCTTTAACTGCGTTAAGCTCAGTGCAGCCTCCTCATGCCCACCTGCAGCACCGACCTACCGCCCTTCTCCCCTCCCCCAGGGACGGCACGACCTGTTGCTCAACAGCTACATTAAGTTGCCCGGGGGAAGAACAAGTGCTAATTGCGCCCAGTTTGCCCCAGTGCAAAGAGCTGAGCTGGCGCTCCGGCAACCGGCTGCCCCCTCCCCCGAGGCTTTGGAGAGGCTCGATGCTTGCTTAGGATGCCGTGGCCTGTGTGCGCAAGGTGCCCCCACCTCAGACACGGTGCAAGTTCAAAGCACCGCCCCCCCCCCGGGTCTGGTACCTGCGCCCCCCGCAAGGCAGCCAACGCGTAGCCACGCTTCGACCTGCCCGCTGTGTCACCGGCCCCGGCTGAGCCCTGCCGCCCTCCTCCCTCTGCTGCTCCCATCCCGGGGGGATAGGGGGGTAATATTCAGCTCAACCTTCTGTCGAGACTCTTGGAGGGGGGCAGCGCATCCAACACTAGCTGGAGGAGCCCCAACAGGCAGGGCTGGACGCCCCACGCCCCCCATCACGCAGCAGGGTCCCCCCTTTAAACTGCCAAGTGCAAAATCCTCCAGCCTGTAACCTCTCTGAGCCTAATGAACCGGCTGCCGATTGGTCCGGGTCCCCCAGGCCGAGCCCGCTGTCCAGCGGCAGATGGGAACGGTTAATAGGATATGGAGCTAGATATAGTCTATACACCCCCCCACACCCTGCTCTTCCTTGCAGGGAAAGGTCTTTGCTGAGCCTACACCACGCAGCCCTGTGACCAACCCCCCTACACTAATCGAAGCAAATGCTGGTCAGAAACCAGCACACAGCTGCACAATCAACACCCCGGCCGCTCTCAGCAGGTTCAGAGGGGGGGCTCCCCCCCATCCCATTCTTCTCATGCAATAAAATAAAAATCATTTCCTTCGCCCGCCCGGGAGCCTGGCAAGAGGATGCACAAGGGAGGTGGGGGGCGGGGGAAGGCGCCCCAAGCTCTGCACTCACCTGTCAAGCAGGCGCCTCGGCCGCTACAGGTTTTTCCCTGGCTCCCTCTGCCCCCCTCCAGGTCGCTGCTGGCCGGGGGGGCGTTGGTGGTTTATTTCTCTCCGCCCAAGACGAGAAATCTCCGGTCACACACAAAGTGGGTAGAAAACATGCAGCCCCCGAGGCAACCACTGGCGTTGGCGGGGTTCCCGCGTTCCTCGTTTCTTGGGGTGCATAGGGCGGGGGAAGGGAAAGAGGGGTGAGACTTTGTATCGATCTCCGGCAGCGGGACAGGTGACCCGGGCAGTCCAGGTGCGCCCCGGGGCCGTCAGTGCTCCATCTCCCCAGGCAGGGCTCTCTTTAAACTCCATGCAGCAGCTGCCTGCCCCCTCGGAGCCTCCGGCAGCCCATGGCGAAGTTACAGCGCCCGCCTTTCCCCGGCTGGGCTGCTCGCGGGTTGGGAAACAGCCCCCATCCACCTCCTGGGGCTCAGGACCCGGGACTCGGCTGCTCCCCGTCCCCGCTCTGCTGCCAGGCGGCGGAGAAGCGCCTGGCCTCGGCGCACACAGACCCAGGCAGCTAGCTACAGCTTCCTCCCCTCCGAATGAGAAGCTGCCCACGTAAAGCTCCTGCTCACTGGAGCCGTTTCATATTGGACACCTTGCGCCAGGGCCCTGAGTAACTCTTTCCTCCCCAGGAGGTGAGGCACACTCCTGCAGATCGGTGGCTCCTGGACTGAGAGAGGCTGGGTTGAGGGGGTAGGGGACAGAGGGGGACAGGCGGAGAGGAGAGGGGCCTGGGAGCAGAGCTACAGAGAATAAAGAGAGTGGGGGACAGAGGAAAGTCAGCGGGAACAGGAGGGCTGAGGGGCAGATTAACAGAGGGTGATGCAGAGAGAGAAGGAGGGGAGGGGCACATTTAGAGAGGAGAGGTGGAGAGCTGAGAGGAGGTAGGGGCAAAGAGAGAGCCCGAGGGAGGGAAAGGGAAAGAGATGAGGATTAAGGGGAGAGACACAAACCACCCATCCCTGAGCAGCATCCCAGGAGAAAGGAGAGAAAAATGTGGAGATCCCAAGAGAGAAAGAGAGAGCAGGTCCCCCTGAGGGAGACTTAAGGATGTAGAAAACTCCCAGGGAGAGATCAAAAGGGATAGACTCACAGCGCTTCTCAGACTGTGGGTCGGGATCCCAAAGTGGGTCCCAACCTCATTTTAATCGTGTTGTATTAGATTCATTGCTGACTCCAAAGCCCAAGGCCTTCAGCCCCTGATGGCCGGGCTGGGACTTGGGCTCTGGCCCCACCTCGCCCCAGAGCAGTGGGTCTTGGAGTCCAGGCTCTGCCCCCCGAGCAAGGTCATGTAGTCATTTTTGTTGTCAGAAAGCGGTCATGGTGCAATGAAGTTTGAGAACTGCTGGGATAGAGAGTCCAGGGGAATGGGGAGGGAAGGAGAGGAGACACAACAAGAAGAAAATTAGCATAAACAGTAAAGTTGCAGCCGGGAAGGAAGTGACTCTGAGATCACTGGAGGAAGAGATTTATAGCCAGTCTTATGCTACCACTTTTCACCAATCCTCTAACTGGCTAGCAGCACAATTCACTAAACACAGTTTAAGGCCCATATTTGAAGAATTCATTCAAAGACTCTCCCACCTCGCAGGGTTCCAGAGCCATCAGAAGTCTACACAGCAATGAAACAGCCTCGCATCCTGAGCCCTGTGAGCCTGAGTCAGCTGGCATGGGCCAGCCACATGTGTCTAGTTGCTGTGTGGACATACCCTGAGAGAGCTCAAGTTCCTACATGTTGTATATTTTACTACAGGATATTAACTAGAAATGATCTTAGATATTTATATGCCTTCCCTTTACCATAATATCTGAGCAATGCACAATCTTTAATCTATTTATTCTCACAGAACCCATGTCAGATAGGTATTATCCCCATTTTACAGATGGGGAACAGAAGCACAGAGACTAAGTGACTTGGCCAAGGTCACATAGGAAGTCTGTGGAAGAGCAGGAATTGAATCCAGGTGTTCTGAGTCCCAGACTAGCACTCAAAGCACTAAATCATCTTCCCTGTCTTTAGACCAAAGACTAACTCAACACAGGGGACACAGGCAAAGCCAAACACAGTTCATATTACTAGTTTGTTACAATGCTAGACACCCAAGCGCCAAATAATTTTGTTTCTGACCTACTGTGAAAACCCACAATCCTTCAGAACAGCTCACAAAAGACATTTGATGGGCTGACGTGAGTAAGTGTAGAATCAAACACCAGCATCTTTATAAACAAATGAAAAGAATAGGCATAACTAAACACTGCCACAAAACTGAATGAACAGGTATATGTTTCAACAAAGGCCTACCAGTTACACCCTTACTTTTTGACAATATACAGTGCTCTCTCTGTGTTTATATACAGAGATATTGATGAGGGCAAAGGAGGAAAGATGTTGCCAAATGATCACAAATCACCATTCCTAGCAGGCCGTCAGCCCTCTGAAGTGGTTCCAAATTCTCTAAAGTTCTATGGCACATTCATGCAGGGATAGAATACCAAGGCTACCTTTTCTGCATCTCGCGATTAAGCATCACTTTAAGCTGAAGAGTTATGGCTTCCAGATACTTTAGATCAGCCAGAAGACACCACTGAGTTTTGTGTCTTTTTAACTATAATATCTGGGATTAATAGGGTTACTTTTTTCTCCCGTCTCTCTTTTCTTTACTCACACAGGGAAGGGCACTCTCTCCATGTCTGAAAAGCACTGACATGGTCACCCTAATGTGACTGAGCAGCTGTTTCTCTTTTGTTTTCTTCACCAGGAAAGGTGTTCTATAAGGTAGCTCCATCCTCGTGGGAATGCATGCATGCGGCTTGCTTGGAAAGCAGCCGTTCCTTACATGCCTGGGGCCTGACCCTGCACCACTGTCACTCAGAACTCCTACTGAGTAAGGAGGACCCAAGGAACAAAGGATCGGGGTGCCATAGTGTGATGAAATTAAACTGAAGACTGTTTAGGCTGCTGTCTGGAGAAATGTTCTAACCGGCAGATCTGGGGCACAGTCTCCAATGGAAGCCCACTGCTTGAGCCAACTAGAGCTGTGTGCATAGTATTCAGGAAACGACATGGAGAGCTTCCAGCAGCTCCAAAAACACTTTGACGATCACATTAATATTAAGCAAAGACTGTGTGGCCTCATGGATCACATGTCATCCTTCTATTTCAAAGGTATTTAATTCATAGCCTGTTAGTGTTGTACATTTCCAGTGTAAAAATATCTCCTATCTGCTGCCTCTCTCTCCAGACCAGTGAATCACTATGTTACCAACACTTAGGGCTAGATGGGGCCTTTAAAGCACAGTGAATGAGAGCAGAAGTTCAAGGAAGGAATCCTGCCTTTCCATGCTCCTCACCTGCTCCAGCGAGCTAGTTAACTCTGACCAGTTGCAGATTATTGCCCCCTGAGCCAAATCAGTTGCACTGACCAATGCATTGGAAGGATGGAGCCAAAGCTCTTCTGTGCTCGATCCACTCCTCACCCCCCAGAAGGGCAGGGATATTGGGTACAGGTTACTTATATGCACCTGGGCCCCGGGGCTGGGAAGGCCATGCAGGAGCATGAGGATTCTCTTACTCATTTGTACATTGCCATAAAGGTACATAGGCCAGACTACAGTCCGGCACTGCATCATCTTCATTATATAGTACAAGTATCCATGTCCAACAAAAACACTTCAATTGTTGATCCATGAAAGTAACTCCGGCTGTTGTCAATGTGAATGGAGCTGATAGACCATAGGCTGCCTGCATTTTCGTTAAATTTTACACCAGAGTAGGGTTGGAATTCGTTGCTTTTTCATTCTTTTCCTTTTCCTTTTTTCTTTGGTTAACTCTTAAAGGGATCAAGCCTGATCTGCTTATATGTTACCCCACCAATTTTAAGAGCACTGAGTAAAGCAAGCAGGGTTTGGTCCATTATAGTTCTAATAAATGTATAAGAACTTAATTCCCTCTTTAGGTTTATTTTCCCCCTCCATAAATTCCCAAAGATAGTAACCAAATCCCTGCCATCCAGTAGCAAAAGCATCTGCCTTGTGGTTTGAAAATAGTAATTTGAAAATGATTGGAGTTCTATATCTATTTTTTAAATTGTTCGCAGACCAGATTCTGATCTCTGCTACACCTGCATAAATCCAAAGTAACCCCAGTTACTCTGGATTTACATCCACAAAATTGAGATCAGAATCCGGTTCGCCCTCTCTTTTACTCCATGTCCTTTAAAACATATTACTGATTGTGTAAAACCTTGTGTTTTATAAGAATAAATATAAATTACCAATTTTGTTCCCACATGTGAACACAAATGCTGGCTCTTCATGGCACAAGCACATGGAAATGTGTATTTTTCATTAAGGGATGAAAGTTTCAGAGATCACAAGTATGTCATCTGCATTACATTTCTGCAAATAATGCAGAGGGAGACAATATAATACCAACATGACAAAGTAATACAGCGAAAAATTATTAAAGACAGAGCAAGTTGTTGTCACAGGCCTAGCTGCCTGCTGGTAATTGGTGATAGTCGTCACTGTCAGTACTGAGGCATCACTCTACTAACAAGTGCATCATGGTTTGATGTAAAGTGTCATAAACATGCTTCAGATCAGCCAAAATGATTAATCAAACATTGGGTATCACCCAGTTCAGAGGAGACGGCTCAGTAAGCCCATGACTGGAGTGGTGTTTTTTTCTTTTTTATCTATGCATCAGCTTTTTGAGCTGCACTTTCTGTGGTTAAGCACAGACCAAGCAACACCATGGATACATAGCTATGAGCTATCATTAAGAAGTGACCACCACTACTAGGAATATACCAGCAGCATTGGCCTCACCAGATAAGATCATTGGTCAATTGCAGCAGAACAAGGGAGAGGCCAAGAGGCAATCAATCCAAGCCAATGTAAAATTTTAGAAAGGGCTGACATTTTTAAAGATCTCCCCTTTATTAGCTATGTCATCATTTTATAGACCCATCACATCAAACCATAGAGATCTTTAAAATGGTCAATCTTCCATTGAAATTAGTAGGAGTTTTGCTCAACTGAGGAAATTAAAACTGGAAAAGATCTATTAGGTCCACCTAAGCTATCAATCTTCCAATGCAGAATTGTTCCCTACAATATACTACGTGTTCTTGTCCTCTGTCCACACCAGTTTTAAATGTCCCAAGAAGTGTAGGTTCCAAGAGTCCTTTGGGAGAGTTCACTAATACTTCATACCCTAATAGGTCTCACAATTAGAACACATTTTCTGACTTTTCTTTTTGCTTAATTTCATCCCATTATTCCTAATTAAACCCCTGTGCACCATCCCAAACACTTGCTACCCAACCTGGATATTTATACCCTTCTAACAATGGTTAATTATTCCAGAGGCAAATTGTTCTTGAACTTTCTCCTTTATTTCATTTCTCTGTTGGATGATTTATTTTCAAGTTTAATGGGCAATTTTTAGAGCTAAATAGCTAGCTTTAATAATTAGGGAGTAGGTTCTGCTTGAGGATTTATGATCCTTCTGTGCAGTGCTTATTGTGTTTGCCAACTTGCAAAATTGATGTTGATTTATTAGGTATTTGCAATGGGGCAGAAAAGGAACCACATGGAAGATCGTTGGTAGTTTAGGAAGCAAAACAGTTAACAGTGCTTGTTTTGTGGGAAGAGAGAGAAGGCAGATCTGCCCCAGCTTTTTAACAACCCAGTGCTGTTGCCCTTGTTCACACTGAATAGTACCATCTTCCACAAAGAGCATTGATTTTGATTACTCACAGAACAAGGTGCTACTCGGCGTAAGTAAGGGCTGCAGCATCAGGCCTAAATTATCCAACTGTCGCATTGCTTAGAACAGTTGTAGACGGCAGAGAATATGTTTACCAGAAAAGGGCCTGAGCTACAAAACTTCTAGCAGATCCACTTCTCCTGGTCACATGCCCCAGGATCGTATGGGTATAATCTCACTTAATCAGTTTCCTTCCATTGCAGAGGCCTTGGGCTGTGCCTCGGCGTGTACCTCAGTGCATCCTATTTTCTGCCTGTGGCACCAATAGTTTAGTTTCCTGTTGGCTGCAATACCTTGGTCTAATTTCAATTGTTGGGTTTGGTGTGCGAATGCTAAATGCTGTTGGTGTCCTGTGATACACTGGGGATTAGATTAGATTAGATGATCTGGGTCCCTTCTGGCCTTAAATTCTATGACTCTGATTCTATCTCCATCCCCTTCGTGTGCTTGGTTCCAAAGTTTCAGTTCAGCCCATTAGAGAGACTGGGCTGGCTATAAACATCAGATCTAGGCTTAGTTTTGGCACCAGACCACCCCTTCCCACTGTCTGAACGTCCAGGGGTTTGATTTAGGTTTACCTACTAGTGCTAGCTATGTCTTCAGTATTGCAATAGGTTCCCACCCAGAGTGTGGCTCATATCAGGATGGGAGCCTGAGACACCAGTTTGATTTTGCAAGTCCCGTTAGTAAACTCTTTCAGCTTGGACAATAAAACAAGAACACCTTTTAATTACAAAATAAACCTGTACGTAACTGTGACAACACCCACAGTGGTCCTCATGGTATGTTTTTCAGAAGTTAGCTAATGTCATACCTGGTTCATTTGGCTTGTTCAAGATGCCCCATTTGGGCTACCAAGCACAGAACGAACTCCTAAATCCTGACACTATAATAATAATCTGCCCAGTTTAGGACAGCATCTTCTGGAATACGTTTACAATTTTGCTGAATGACCACAGTCCCAATGGGACAACTGGTGATTATTCCACAACTCCAGCCATTATTTTCCCCAAATGTCAGAAACAGGTCAAAGAGCATCTGCCTTCTGTGCTGGATTCACCAACAACTCACATTCACTGACACCAAGAGTCTAGAGCAGTGGTTTTCAAACTTTTTCTTCTGGCGACCCAGTTGAAGAAAATTGTTGATGGCCATGACCCAACGAAGCTGGGGATGAGGAGTTTGGGGTGTGAGAGGGGTTCAGGGCTGGGGCAGAGGGTTGGGATGCAGGGGTGAAGGCTGTGGGGTGGGGTCAGGAATGAGAGTTCAGGGTGTGGAAGGGGGCTCTGGGCTGGGGCAGGGGGTTGGGGAGCAGGAGGGGAGCAGGGCTCTGGGCTGAGGGTACAGGCTCTGGTGTGGGGACAGGGATGAGGAGTTTGGGGAGGCTCAGGGCTGAGGCAGGTAGTGGGGGCATGGAGTTACCTTGGGCAGCTCCCAGTCAGTGGTGCAGTGCGGGGGCTAAGGCAGGCTTCCCGCCTGTCCTGGCACCGCAGACTGCATTGTACCCCGGAAGTGGCCTGCAGCAGGTCCGGCTCCTAGGAGGAGGCACGCAAGCAGCTCCGTGTGGCTGTGGTCTGTAGTCACTGCCCACCCCAGCCAGTGCTCAGGGCAGGGGCAGCACACAGAGCCCTGTGACCCTTCCGCCTAGCAGCCAGACCTGCTGCTGGCCGCTTCCGGGGTGCAGCACAGTGTCAGAACAGGTAGGGACTAGCCTGCCTTAGCTGGGCAGCACCACCAACAGGCCTTTTAATGTCCTGGTCGGTGGTACCGACCCGAGCCACCACAAACCAGTGTCTTACATGCCATGATCCAGTACTGGGTCACAACCCACAGTTTGAAAACCACTTGTCTAGAACAAAACAGGCAGCATTTTGTGGTATACAGGTTGTTAAAATAAATCCATGCCCCAGGACCACCTTTTAGCTGTGCTAACCCACCAGGCTCTGCCCTATCCGTGCTACCTTGTGTCGTTAAAGCAGCAGTACAGGGATTCCAGGCATACACATGCCACGAAACAATGCAACTCTCTGACACCTGGTATAAACCTCTCTATTTCAATCTGCTCTCTCAGACATAGAATTCATGATCAGTTACCAAACATCACCATACAGTGTAGCTTCATGTCTTAAAGGGACGCCACCAACTTGAAACAGGACATCTGCATCAAGTGTGTATTTTTTTTTCTTTTTTTTTTTTTTAAAGAAAGTAACTCTGAAGTCATCCAAGCACATATTTTTTCCAAAGAATATCAAAAGTGGCAAAAATATATAAAAATTATTGCCTGCGAACAGCTGAAACAGATGGTCTGTTGTGACTCCTCCATACCCTCTTGCAATTAATGTGAGTCAAACCACTTTCAAAAAATAATGAAGAATCCATTTTGGAGATTTCCAGCCATCCAGAAATCCCTTTGGACTTCCCAGTTCCTGCTCAACACGAAGTGAGGCACTGGCTGTCCCAAACTCACTAATAAACTCAGCCTCAGGCCAGCTTTTATGCTCCTCTAATACAATTAAAGACAATAACTATGGTGGTATGCAAGGAACCTGGGCAAACATGCAACATTCCAGCAAACGACAGAGCTGTACAACAAGTGAGGAATTACTGCTACCTGGGAAGCATCATTACAGAAGACGGAAGACAGCATTATTGAAGATAGCATCAGAATAGCAAGAACACAACAGATGAGAAGGGACATAAATCTGAAGACTAAATTCCACCCCCAGGCCCAGCCACCTGCCTCCAGCTGGAGATGAGCTCCCGCTAGCTTGGGGGAGAGGGCGGAGCATCGGCGGGGCCATCGCCTGGGTTAGGAGAGGCTTAGCCTTCTCTGGCCTACTGAATGGAATAATTTGTGATTAGAAAGAGACTTGCCAGACAGGGAATTCTGGTTGCCTGCTTCTCTGTAGAGATTCTGAGATCCTCTCTTTTTCTCTGGAAGACTCTCCCTTTTGATCATCTTCACATTTCATCTGCCCCTCTCCACGTTCTTCTATCAGCCTCATCGGACAGATGAGACGAATGGTTGCAGAAGATGGGTGACCACATCAGGGGGACATCAAAGCCAGCAACGTGACTCTGCAAGGAGTTGACAGAAATTTACTGCACATGCTGTACTAGTTTATGATTTATTTAAACAAGGCCGTTTAATAATGCATACCACCCTTTCAGTGGGCAGCAAGACAACCATGGCAGCACAGCACTGACACAAACAGTGAACAGTTGCAGCTGTAACAGATGTTTAGTTATTATTAAAAGCTCGATATTACCACAGAATATTAAAACACAGGTTAAATGATACGCTTTCACAGACAGCCCCACTACTTACAGGTACGCAGGGATCCTTGCCCATTTGTTTTCATTGCAAACAATCTCTGCATAGACAAAATGACAAGTCCAGGGATAGATTCCGCCGCAACCCCACAGTGATGGGGATGTTAGAGGTGCAGCACCTGAAAGGATATTCTCAGTAGCACTGGGCCAGATATGGGCACAATGGTTCTGAACTCACTGAGACTAATGTAAATTGGGACTACCTCCACTGGAACCAATGAGCCTGATTCTGAATGCACTGATGCTCATGTAAATGATGAGTAACACCACTGGAACCAGGGAACTGGGGTATAAACCAGGGAGAGATTAGAGTCAGGCCCAATATGCAGGCGAGTGTGCAGGATGCAAGACTTCCCTGGCTCCCTCCCTGTGCCACGCACTGAAGGCCAGCTTGAAGGAAGCGCAAGTTCAGCATCCTGTGGGGAATTACAGTTGCTGCTGGGATTAGGCTGGAGCAGCCTGTGAGCTCCCACACTACAGGGATGGAGAGTGTGACTACCCTTGTTACAGAGGCACAAGGAGAGGAAGTCTCTCCGTCCCCACACCCAGCTCTGGGCTAGTCACATTCTAGCCTCACTGTCTGTAAGACCTACAGGGAGTCCAGATCCTCCCTTAGGGCCTGACCCTGCTCCCACTGAACTGAAATGGAGTCCTTCAGTGAGTGCAGGACCAGGCCTTTTGATTCCTTACTGATGGATGAAATTCAACAGTTGAGGAAGTTTAGATTGTTCCTGATACTTAATCCAAACCCTCTCCATAGCACTGGAGCTGAAAAGTGGGAGCAGGGGATTTTCAGGGGCAGAGACCTTCTTGGGAGATCCCTTATAACCCCTACTTCTGGTCTGATCAGAAGTACCACAAGAAAGAGCTTTTCCTGTGACATTTTCCCCCCTCCTCCCCCACACACTTCTAACTAGCACAGAGGCACAGGGTGAAGGGGGTCATTATCTGAACATATGCTTAGTAGGTAGACCAGCAAGCACCAGGGAGACATACTTGCCCTAGTCCCCACCCCCTACCCAGACTGTTCCACTGCCACAGCCCACTGCCTTCTTGCCCCTCCCTCGTGGGGGCAGCAGAGAGCATTCATGCTTGCTGTGCAGCCGAGGTCCTGTTACAAGAATTACCACCAGAGCATTTTTGAGCTCTCCATTTCTGCTTCCTGTCCCATCTGCCACTCCCGCGAGGCTCTCTCCACACCCCTCTTCTGCATCAGAGCATCTGTCCTCTTCCACTCCTTCCCTTCCCCCCATTGGCCCCATTTTTCCATCCTAGGTACCCTCACCCCTTTACAGTTCCCACCAACTCTACATGTTCATCTTCCCCTCTCTAGCCTTCCCACCAGCACAAGTCCAGATCTCACATCCACACAGTTCCTCTGCCTCCTTCCCCTCACCTATGGGGACATTTGCCCCAACCCCAGTCCTCTCTCTACCCTGCCACCACTTCCGACTCCATAGCTGCAGCTTTCCTCAACTCTTCATTTGACCTGCATCCCTGGTTCAACTCCCCCAGTCACGAAAAGGTGCCATCACACCCCTTGGTACCTGGAATACATGTGTTCAGAACAAAGAGCTAAGGGGTAGACAAAAAGTAGTAAATCTAATTTCAGGTGAGGCACACAGTACCTTATACTGGTAAAAAGATGAATATAAAAAGGATAGCTTTAGGAGTGTCACTTTGACAACGCACCTCCTTTGTAAGGTGAATTTAACAACACTGCAGGAGATGGCTTCCCAGGAACTGGTATCCTATTGAACCTTCTTTCCTCTTCTATACTGTTATTGAGTTTTAATAATAAACATGAATGACATTGGGTATTTGGTCTCTTGAATATATTTCATACCAAACCAAAGTGTGGTCAAGCAACTAGCTACATTGTTTGTCAGCAACTCTTGCTCCCTTCTTCCCTGCCACAGATGAAGTTTCCCATCTGATCTCCTCCTCTAGGCCCTCCACATGCCCCAGTGACCCCATCCCATCTCCTGAATTACCTAGCACCTACTCTTATCCCCTCCCTTACTCTTCTCCTTGACTTCATTCTCCTCTGACTCTTTCCCTCACACTATGAGCAATTCCACCTTTGATCCCACTTGCCCCACCTCCCTTCTCTCTTTCATCTCTGATCTCATTGAGCATGCTGTTTGCCATGGCTGTCTGGAGTTCTACTCTTTCATTTCCATCCTAGACCCTCTCCAGTCCAGCTTCCAGGCCTTGCACTCCACTGAAAACTGCCCTAGCCAGAGTCTCTAAATAACAGCTTCAGAAGCCAAAGCTCAGAACCAATACTCCATCCTCCTCGACCCGTCAGCCACCTTCAACACAGCCAACTGTGCTGTTCTTGCAATCTTGTCCACCCTTGGCTTCTATGACTCTGTCCTCTCCTGATTCTCCTATCTCTTTAATTGCACCTTCAGATAATTTACCTAGCCCCCTTATTTTGATCATGTCCCCCACCTTTCACTGACTCCCTATTCTCCTTAGTATCAGCTGTACATTATTTGTCTTCACTTCAAGTTCCATCACAGCCAATCCCCACCTTCCCTATCATCGCTCATTCGCTATCGAGATATGGACTCCCACCTCCAATCAGCCCATGATGCCACCCTCCATCACCCACTTCTTCAATTTTCACCTTTGTACTTTCTCCCATGATGCCCCCCACATTTGGCAGGAACTCTCTGTAAACCTACCTCATTCTCCTCCTTCAAATCTCTCCTGTTCTGTGATCCCTACAAAACACTTGACAACAGTTAAGCTTCTGGTGTGCAAAGACCACTGCTTGTCAGGTTGACCAGTATCTTGCTGTTTCCTTGCACTCCTCCATCTGCCTGTATCCTTCTGTCATCTCTTGTCTTATACTTCGACTGTAAGGTCTTTGGGGCAGAGACCATCTTTTTGTTCTTGTTTGTGCAACGCTGGGCACAGTGGGTTCTGATCCACGACTATTGTCCTAGGCACGACAGTAATACGAATAATTGATGATGATGATAAACTCTGTAAGGATTTCTTCTGAGCTCCGGATAGACTCTCACATCTTTCAAACGGTTTTGTCCATCCCTACTTACTGAAACGCTGGGATTTCAAAACCTCCTCTGATAACTGGATTGTTTCCTCTCTCTGCCAGTCATTTTATTTGCGGCACAGACATAGCACTTATGAAGGAGTTTTCTTACTAATAATGTCTGAGTATTTCACTCTGCTAGCCAGCCACTTAACGTCAGCAAGAAACGGCTTTTTTATAGGTAGCTGCTGAACTTCAAGATCCGTTAGCTAATCAAAGCCACATTAGGAACCCATCAATCAGTAGCGAGCACTGAACAACAGAGAGTAAGACAGTCAATGGCTGTTCAAGGCTGAACTAAGGAGAGCCACAGAGAGGTCTTGTGATCTGTAAAGGTGTGGACAGTCCCTGTATGCCTCCTTGTGGCCAGGTGTGGCACTGCAGAATGGGCATCAATAAGTTTATTTTAAGAGATCTGGGCAAGCAGAAGCAGACACATACTATCAAAGTAGCAAAACCCTTTAATAAGGATCCAGGATAGGAGCAATTACAATAACTGGTTCATAAGGTTCTCACTTGGCCCCTGTTCAGTGTATTCAGAGAGGCAGACAGGGCCTCTCTGAATACACCCAGACTGTCCCTGGTCATAGGCTCTGGCCTGACCCTTAAAGGGGCAGTTCACTTTTTCCCATAGTCATTCAAACCTGTCCCCCTGGTCTACACCTCATATCCCAAATTTTAATCTTGGTTAAAAAGATCAACAGTCAGCTCTAGCAGAATTCTTTCTATGGAGTTTCTGACCTGTGCCACTTAGCACACCATCCAGATTAAACCCTGGTTACCCAAGAGGGTTTCATTCCAGCCACAATTCTGTTGAACTTTACATATTAAAAAAAATCTTGTAGTACTTTCCTTGATTCTCTGGTAGAGTACATGAAAAATAAGAGCAGAATCCAAAGCTGTTCAAAGGACTTCTCTTTACAAACAATTCTATCATTGCCATGTGATAGGGACAACATTGTCAGGTGATAAGGACAAGACTGGTGAACATTCACGTTGGGGAATTTTCTTTTATAAGCCTGTTCAGTTTGAGCCAAGCTGCCCCAAAAGTATTATTGTGAGAATAGGATATGCTTTGGTATTAAAGCATGCTTTTAGTTGCCATGACAGTATGTGTAGCCGATAGGATGTTAAAGCATATTTCAGCCAAAAACGTTTAACATTGCATCTAAATGAAGCCACCGCTCAGAGAGAGCAAACCACCTCTAACACAAGAATGTAATGGCTTCTTTATATTATATGCTCCACTAACCTGGATGTTGGACCAATAGTCCTGGTGACTCTGCAGTCACAGAAAATGCGACCCTCTTTGGAAACAGTTTCATGAATTTACTGACACCTGTACCAGCAACTGCACTTACAAACTCCTGTCTCAAGAGGAGTGCCAAAAGTACCCAATAATGCACTGATTACATTTCTGCTCCTCCTTTATCAAAAAGGCTTGCACATTAAGTTTACGCGCCTCCAATATATTCAGGAAGCAAGAAAAAAATTCTTGCCTCTATCTTTAATATTCAAAATTCAGGTCCTGTCTACTTTGTTTTCCCCAAGAGATGGATGACTGGAGAAGTAGCAGTAATGTAGTGTGACAAGTAACAAACCAATGTAACCTGATGGAGAGGAGGAAGAAATACATATTCAGATGGTTAAAAAAAATGTGTTTTTTTGTTTAATTATTATTAAACAACTAACAACCCACAGCCTGAAAGAGAGACTTTGTTAAAGATTCAACACACACCCCTAGTGAAGGGCTGAGAAAGCTTCTCTGAATCTTCGAAGACAACCTCCAACAGAAAGAGCAAAGACAAGATTTGATATTTCTAGTAAGTTTTTGCAAAGTTAAAAAAACAACCAGAAAAGGAAACTTAAGAAGAAATAAAAAGACCTCAGACCTTTCCATCCTTATAATTAATAAAACCCCCACATGGCAAAAATCCTTTTTATTTCTCTGAGTAGGTCCAATTTTTGTCTTGTCCTTTGAACATTTGCTTAAGATACATTTCATCGTAGCTGAACAAAGTTTGCTTGTAACTGTAAAACCAGGACAGAGTTCTTCAGGTTTTTTGGGTGACAGAATCATCCTTTAAACTGTTGTGAATTAAAGTGATCATTAATCAAGTTCAGTTGGCTCCCCAAGCACTGCAATGCTTCTTGTCTAAAGTTTTCTTTTCTTTTCTTGCTTTTTCTTTTCAGTTTGTCACTCCAAATGTAAAAACCCCAGATTGGTTTACAACGCAGCATACCAACTCAGGGTCAACCACTCATTCAGCATTTCTTCATCCCAATGTATTCTTTCAACAAACTTTCATTTTGGTTGGCATTTGCCTTAAAAATATGCCGAGAAAAAGCAAGAAAAGGGGGGTTGGTCAATATTTGGTGGTGCTGAATCTGTGTTTAGCTTAAATGTTTGATGATGAGAGGAGGGAGGCTGAAAGGTCAATGAATCTTTAGTGCAATCTTACAAATGAATCTAAAGGAGCAGATACATAGTTATTCTGAATTCAGAGCCGCAGGTGCTAACAGCCAAAGACTGCACAAAGACCTTTGCATAGAGCACAGCCCTGTACAACTATTGGTTGAGCTTATTCATTAGCACATACACATATGCAACTAATAGGTTACTCATGGCTCCAGTGGCCTGGCCTCACCCCTCACTTTTATATCAGGGGTTACAAACGCATGACTAGAGCTACATGAAAGCAGCTGTTCGGACTTGCAGGAGTATAAGCCAGGCTCTTATTTGTTTCTTTCTTTTTGGGTGGCGTGCACATGAATTCACCTTCCTTCCCCTTGGATTTCAACCCCAAAGGTGCCCCAAAACACAAAGTTAAACTCAGTCAAAACCACCACCTCTCCCTGGATTTGGATCAAAATCGGAGGTTGGCCAAAAAGAAAGTGTTCATGTCCGGATCAGATTTAAGCTGGAGTTCAGAGTTCCAAATCAGGGTGCAACCAGGGCCCAGGTATTGATGTAACAGCACCAAAATCTTGTGAGCTGTCCTGGCAATATCTTGGCCCAAAACACTGGAAATGTCATGAGGTTAACTGTCCTGCTTTCTACCTATTTACTTTTCTAAGGTACTCATTTGCCCCCCATTTACTGTAGCATCTGAGCACCTCTCAATATTTATTGTATTTCTCCTTACAATACTCCTGTGACATGCATGCATGACGAAGTCGGTATTCACCCACGAAAGCTCATGCTCCAATACGTCTGTTAGTCTATAAGGTGCCACAGGACTTTTTGCAACTTATTTCTAGTCCAGCGGTTCTCAAACTGGGGGTTGGGACCCCAAAGTGGGTAGCAACTCCACTTTAATGGGGTCGCTAGGGCTGGCTTAGACTTGCAGGCACTCGGGGCCAAAGGCCAAGGGATTCAGCCCTGGGACACAGGGATCAGGTTACAGGCCTCGTGGCTGGGGCTGAAGCCTTTGGGCTTTGGCTTTGACCTCTTCTCCGCCCAGGGTGGTAGGGCTCAGGCTTTGGCTTTGTCCCACCCCCCGGGGGCAGTGGGCCTCAGGCGGGGTCAGATTTCGGTCCCCACTCCTGGGGTCAGGTTAGAAGGGGGGTCACGGTGCAATGAAGTTTGAGAACGCCTGGTCTAGTCAAACCCAGTGTTTCCTATGGTTCCCCCCCAATACCATAATTTGCTCCGGTCTTGCTCAAAACTCAACACGCAACGTCCATAATTCAGCACAACTTCATCTGAATCTTTGTCAAGGTTTGCTCTCTAGTCTATTAATGCGCACACACATATAGATCTTAAACAAAAAGCTTTGTTAGTGATGACTTACGATGGAATTCATTTCAGTCGAGTCCAAGTAACTCAAAATGTCCTTACAAAAATGAAACATTTTTTTAAAACCTCAAACCTCAAGATATCTGGCAACTAACACTGAAGGGAGCCATAAATAATCCTCCATCACTAACCCTGAGCCACCTGTCTGATTTCTTTAGTTAGGAGTGACCTTATAGTCTTGACTTTCCGTTCCTGGAGTTTTGTCATTTGCCAGCCTCAAACATTCATCAGTTTATCTGCACTGATTTCTCTTTCATTACCATCACACACCAAAGGTTTTCCAAACAGATATCTGTTTACCCTCCAAAGGCTGTTTGAGGGGCCTTGTGCAATGAATTGGGGGTCTCAGACCAGCTGCCAACAGACACATGGCCTCACTATAAATATCACCATTGAAAAGGAGACTGATTGTTGACAGGGATAGCCAAGATGGCAGAGGACTGAATGGACACTGAGATTTAGCCAGCCTCTCACATTTGCACTGTCACTGCCTATTCTGAACCTGTTCTGGAGCGAAATGAAGGAGATAAATCTCCAGAGCTATCACCATGGAGGATGCTAATATCAGATGCTAATAGGGAAATGAAACATACACATAGGCACATTCAGAGCCAACCTACTGGAGAAGAGGAGGAACAAACTGTATCTGATTCAAAATAAGCCAGGCAGTGCATGTCAAAAGAAATCTAAGCCCAAGGAGTCTCTTGTTCTACCCAAAAGAGCCTACCCTACTGCCCCTCAAGGAGGCAAAATACATCAAAACAATACAATAATCAAAAACAAAACAAAAACAATAATCCACAACACAGGGGGACTAGTTCTGTGCATACTTTTGATCTTCCCCCTACCCCACCATCCCCATGACCAACCCCGAGGCTAATGAAATTAGCATAACTAATACCCTACCCTAAAGCTACATTAACACAGAATAAGAGAGATCAAATCAAGCTGTGCAGGTCATTACATTGGTTTAATGTTGCAGCTGTTTAAGTCAGTAGCAAAATATTCCATTGACTTCAGAGAGTGCCAGATTGACTACACAACTGCATATGCAGAAGACTTTGACTTGGTCAAGAAAGCACTTAAGTATGTGCTTAAATATATCCCTATTCAGGAAAACACAAACTTTTGCTTACCTTTAAGCATGTGCCTAAGTCCCATTGACTTCAGTTACTTCAATGGAAGCTAAGCATGTGCTTGAGTGTTTTCCGGACCAGGACTTTGGCTAGAGACTCTAATTTCCGCAAGATATTACTATTTATTATTCTGACCGTGTTACAGTAGCATCCTGAGGCCCCAGTCATCATTGGGGACCCACTGGGATAGCTGCTGCACACACACATATTCAACAAATATTCCAGGCTGCAAAGTGCTTCTAACAGCAATTCAACTCCTTTCTCAAATGCTCAATTTTCTGGAAAACCCAAACAAGTTCTGAGCTAAACTGTTGAAATTCTACCATACGCAATATCAACTGTGCTAGGCTTTTCTGCTTAGGGTATATATCTTGATTAATTGCATGCTCTCTCTGTCTCTCTCCTATTTATTTATTTAATTAATGTTTCGTTCGAATTAAGCACCAGAGCCATCATTCATAGATCACAGTAATTGTTCTCCAATTCTTCTTCTGCCAGCTATTAGGGAAGCCTATTTAAGGCTGACCCTACCAACCTGTATTCATTTTACTTCAAACATTTCAATTACTGTACAGTTTGGATCCACCTGAACAGTTGTGTCTAACATGAGCATTGCCAAAACAGTGTCCACCTATGTTTTATCATCCCTAGATGGCATGCTGATAATGCTACTTAGCTCTAACACAGCAGTCTCATTATCCCTATTGTACAGATGAGGCCACTGAGGCACAGAGGTGAAAGGTCACACCAGAAGGCAGTGATGGAGTGGGAAACGGAATGCAGGTCTCCTGAGTCCTAGTCCAGTGCTCTATCTACTGGATCACACTGTTGGTGCTAAAAAAAACAATGTGGGTGGCTTAAGAAGCACTGTGAACAGCAGCTCCTTGACTGACATCTGGGATTGGCTGGAGAATGTAAACCCGCCCTGACAGGCAATGTGGAAAAGGGCAGAACCCCTTGTTAACATATCAGTGAGTCAAGACCAGATCCAATTGAAAAGCGTGACGCCTGGCACTGTTGCCTTTATCACAGAGAAACTGCGGGAACAATTATAGCTATTAAATGGATGTTAGCTGGGGAACTGACACCAAAGGTAACACGAGCTTGTTACAGGGGAGTTCCAGAACCAGTCACCTGCGCAGGATTCCTGGTCGCTCCACTGACCCTTGGGGATCAACGGGGCAGGGGCACTGGAACAATTTGTATTGTGGGAGTGCTGAGAGCCATTGAACCAATGAACCAACTGTATAGGATAGAAACCACTTCAAGACAAGGGCTGCAGCAACACCCCCAGCACTCCTAGTTCCAGCACCATGCAGAGAGGGGCTCAAATGAGGCCTCCATTGCAGAGGCGTGTTGTGTCTGTACAGTTCCCTGAGATATGCATAGGCTTTCCCGCTGTGGGAGGCAGGGAAGAAAGGGTTTCTTCCCTTTGCCTCATCCTGGGATAGTTAGAACTCGGAAGATATTCTCTATCAGGCCCCATCAGTTTTAAGGTAAGTCAAATTTTAGGCATAAACTATTTAATCTAAGGGTAAGGGAAAGACCCAGTCAATCAGCTGGTTTGAGCCCTCCCTCCTGTTTTGCACAGGGCAATTTCTTTATGTAATTCCCACTATTAGTCTCAGCTAATCTGTTCGTGAATACCTCCCATGGTGGTGCTGTGTTAAACACATTAGCACAGAAAGAGAAATAACGTTCGCCCGTGACTTCCATGGGCATGCCTTCCAAAAGCTGTGGAACAGAGACTGATGTCCTCGGATAGCAGTATATATGCGGAGAGCATTACTGCTATTGGTATTACCATAGGCCTGAAGTCCTAGGCATGGAACCCCTTTCCGCTAGATACTGTACATACACAGAACAAAGAGATGCTCCCCTATATATTACAGTAAAACATACTATTTCCCCCTCTAATATGGGTAGATTTCTACCTGAATCAATGGAATATTGGAGCATGTTTCCTATCTTGTTTTACCTTGATTAGCTCCTATCACATGTGCTGCACGTATTTTCATTAAGTCCTCATTGTGATCACCATAGCTATGACATGGTAGTGCGTGTAGAACAGGGTTAATTTAGATATTATATGTCTGATTATGCTCTCCCTTGCACCGGTGTAAATCAGCAATGACTCCATTCACTTTGGTGCAGTTACACCAGTCTAAACGATAGCAAAATAAGGCCTTATGTTGAAAGCAGACACTTGTCCTAAATTGGCTTACTGCATATATATACAGAAAGTCTTTGTGCATGTCACTCTAGTGTGGACCTGTACGCCTTTCCCTTGAAAATCCCTTACCAAGTAGCATAATTTCTTTGGAGCATGGACTGTCTTTTTGCTACATGTATTCAGAGTGCCTAGGGACAACAGAATCTTAATCCCTGACCAGAGCCTTTAATAGCCACAACAATATAAATATTAAACAATAATACCCACTGCAATCCTGGTCATGCCACTGTACTTCCTTCCTTTTCTGAAGTTTCCTAGTAAACTAGCAAGTCTGCTCCACCTCCCCTGCACATAACCAGTCCGATTCTCTTCTCACTTACACGGGTGTAAGACTGGAATCTTTCCACTGATGTCAATAGTGATGCATATTCTTATAAATCACTGAGATGCAGAGGACATTCAAGCCTAATGTATCCCTCAGGTAGAAGAGGTGAAGCCTGCACCCACCTCAGGTAAAACATAGTAGGGCAAGTTTCTGCTTCTCAAGCTTGGGCAGCCCCCATGCAGGGCCGACAAGAGCAGGGGAAGCCGGTACAAATTACTGGGGCCTGGCTTTGTCGGCCCTGTTTAGCCAGTCTGCCCTTGCTGGGGGGCCTGAAAAGTTTTTTTCACTGGGGCCCAAACCAGCTCTCGGCAGCCCTGCCCCCATGCCCTTCTAAAGTTACTCATTTCCTCTCGATATGCTGTTTCAACAAACCCTTACTTCCAAGGGAATTATAGGAAAATAAAAATGTCTCACTATTTTATCTTTGATTCCATATACTCCAAAATAAAGATATTTCTCTTTGGTGCCATAACAACAGGTGGGACACAATAGGATCAAGGATACCATTTTCAAAAGCGTCTGTGTGACTTAAGAGCCTGAGTCCCTTTGCTTTTCAATGAGATGTAGTTTCCCGGAAGTCCCAGTTGAAAATGGGTCTCTTAAGTCACTAAGGGCGCCTGTGAGATTTCCCCCCCCCTTCCCAAATCTGGAATCAATCTTCTGGCTAGGCCTGAATGCAACATAGTTCAGATGCTCAGAATTTCAGACTCCAACACAAAAGAAATAATCAAACTTAACCCTCCATCAAATTAAGCACCACCTCATATAAACATCCTCCTTAAACAACTACTTTCAAGGTGCCCCAAGGCCTCCATTACAATTTTGTTTCACTTTATTTAAAAACCAGTCCCTACCAGGCAATTGATTTTTGCTGCTCGCCTGGGCAATCACAGAGGACAAGATCTTCACTGTCCCCTGTACATTCTTTTTCTCTCCTCCCTCCAAACCACATTTCAAGAAGTATGATTAAAAGTGGCTTTACATTTAAAGGGGGGAAATATATCAGTCCCTGAATAAAAAAAAAAAGATAAAGATCCAGAAAGAAAATATCCCAGCAGATGGAGGATTAGCCCATATTGAAAGGGGACCTGAATCTAACTAACACATTCTGATTATCAGTAAAGATTATTCCACATCAGGATCACTTAGTTTTCTCCTGTCATGATTGCTTCCCACTTCTCCTAGTCGCAAGTTCATGCTAATGCTTCTAGTTCAAATACATCAGTTAATAATTGTGTGATTTCACTCAGACAATAATTTTAACAATTTAAGTCTGCTGTACAATTTTATGACTATTTTCAATTTATCCTACTAATTCAAATGGTAATATCCTGCCAGAAATGTAGAAGGGGTTTGACACATGTTCCTCTCTCTAAAAAACAAAATAGGCTAGCGCAGTTTTTCTCAACAACCAGTCGGTGGCCTGGCGCCAGTCCATGGCAGCCTCCTCCAGTCCCTGAGATCTCCCTGAAACAGTTTAGGAAGGCAGCAAAGCAGTCCCTGGAATCAAAAAGGTTGAGAAAACAATAGGCTAGAGTGAGTAAACAGATATTACCTCTTCATACCCACTTTGGTCTCTTCCTGTCCTAGGTATAGTGTATGTCTTGTGAAAATTAGACTTGTGCTTTTTGTGGTTGTGTGCTCCTTTTAAAATACAGTATAAAGAAAGCCTGAATTGCTGTCTCCCACAACAAAGGGAGAACAATTTTTCTTCTTGTTCTTCATACCTGATATTCTGGTCTTGGCTATCTTAGAAGATGCTATGACAACAGGACTCTTGGAGAGAGATCCACAGCTGGTGTAAATTGACAAACTATGTGGTTCACCCCAACTGATGATCTCGCCTATAGTAAGATTATGATGCAGTTACAGAGAGAAAGCTGAGTGTTTGAGGGAGGAATGGGGTTGAGTTTATCTAAAACATTTTGGCTGATTGCTTTTGGTAAGATCTTATGTAAGCCTATGGTGTCAAGAACACTTAGCTAAGAGGATGTGTGTTAAAAATTCCAAGCTCCTTCTTTTAAGAGGAAAGAGACCACAACAAACATTTTCAAGACCTCTAGGCAGTCCTCCATCAACACCAGGGAAAGACAAAGTCATAACCCTGAAAAGTCTAAGGTTTAAAAAAAAATCCAAGCCTTCTTTATCTATCATAAAGCAGCAAAAACAGGGCACAAACTCAATTAAAAATATTTTTTGCAGGCCACCTTTAATTTAAGTGATGCCAGGTAAGTGCTTTTCTGCTTGGATGTGTGTCTTCCAATCCCCTCTAATTCCTTCTGTCATTACAGTTCAAGAGCATTACTGAAGCACAGAATGCAGAGTTTAATTATGAAGGTCAATACACTGAATTATACTAGCTGCTGAGTTTGGCTTTTTCTTTATTAATAGCCGCATTCATAGAATCAAATTAAAAATGGAAAAATCTTGTTCAGTCATCTACCCCACCCCCTGCCAGTGAAGCATGGCTCTGTACGTTAAGTTTTGTCCTGTCTAATTGTACATGTTCACAGCTAACTTCCTTTAGGGCATTATTCCACAATACAGCATCCCCTCTCTACTGCTTGTCACTCTTACTTGGTGTATCACAACCAACATTTAGGCCTTGATTTTCCATGTGGGTGGATCCCTATGCCTGGATGGAGCTCCTCTGTCTTCACTGGGGCCTTACGCAGGATTCTGTCTAAACAAGATTCATTGAAGGATTCGGGCCTTAGATTGTAAAGTAATTGGAGGAGGGCCTATATTTCTCTTCTGCAATGCAAAACATGCTTTGGATGCTGTAAAACATATCTCAGGGTCAGGAAGCTTTTCCCGATTGCAGGAATTGTTATTTTCTTAATTTCATACCATCACTCCTAGTTATACCGCCATAAATAATTACTACCTGTTCTTGTGTTTGCACCTGTCGAAAGCTTCCTGGTTGGTGTCACATCACTAAAGCCAAGCTATTTAGCTCTTCACTTTTCCTCCCTGTAATGGGGTTTGTTGTTCATCTCTGAAGTCCTTCCTATTTGTCAGTCTTTCTGGTAGTGAGGTGCCTTGAAATTAACACAGTATTCCAGGTGAGGTCTCCCTCAACCACACAGAACTCAGAACCACCTCTCTGCTCTAGGAGATGCCATCTCTGGATGCGCAGCAGATGCTTTAACCCCCATCACTATGGCAGCAGGACAAAAAGCAACATCTACAGGCAGCAATAATTTGAGAGACCAGCAAAGCTGCTGTTGGAGCTACTGCGTAAATGTCAGCAGGTCTGTGCTTCTTTACAAGCAAGCCTGTTCCAAAGAAACAGTTCCCATATTTCCTAATTTAAGAGATGGAGCAGCAAGACTATAACAGGGTTCAAAAAAGAACTGGATTAGTTCATGCAGGATAGGTCCATCAATGGCTATTAGCCAGTAAGGGCAGGGATGGTGTCTCTAGCCTCTGATTGCCAGAAGCTGGGAATGGGCGACAGAGGATGGACCACTTGATGATTACCTGTTCTGTTCATTCCCTCTGGGGCACCTGGCATTAGCCACTGTCAGAAGACAGGATACTGGGCTAGACGGACCTTTGGTCTGACCAGTATGGCTGTTATTTTGTTTAAGAAATGGGAATCTGAATACACTTGTCTTTTATCATACGGCTGATTCAATTTATTTAGTACTTAACATATTGGTAGATGCACCTGAATGAACGAAATGTAGTTACCACCATTTTTGAACTACTTATGTCAAGTTGTGCATATCACAGGCCAAACTGCGCATTCAGTTTCTTCCCTGCAACAACGGAGTTGCATGGGTGTCAATTAGTGCTGAATTTGGCCTTTTGTATTTGTGCAGCACATGCTGATACAGCACATGCCATGGTGGTTCGTGTTATGGACTTGATACAAAAGCTACCTGGTGAAGTTCTCTGGCCTGTGTTAAGCAGGTCAGACTAGATGATCAGAATGGTCCCTTCTGGTCTAAAAAAAATCTATTAATGTAGTGCACATGCTTGATAACAGCCTACTATAGCTACTAGTTAACAGAGTTACTCCTTTAACTCAAGTGGTTGAGATCTGCACTATGGGTCTGAAGGTACTAGAGTCAAACTCTGCTAATTACCAAGGGAAGGGAGGGGGTTACACAAGAAGCAAGAGTTTACTCCTGAAAAGCCACCGGCCTGGGTCAGATCACACACACATTTTTTTTTTCTAACTACAGAACTAAAAGGTACTTTCAGGTTTCCTTGCCAGCTTATTTACTTCTCCTCTGCAAACTGAAAACAGCAGACCTATTATCCTGGGCTTTAGTCATGAGGTCCAAGCTTCTTCATATGCTCACCAGCCTGAACAAACAATTAACACTTTACAGTCAAGAAATTCACGGATGACAGAGTAAATGATGAAGGAAACCAAGACTGTGGAAACCAGTTAAAAGTATACAACACAGAAAATGTGTATCTTCCGCAGGCCTGCTCCTTTAATAGTTAATAACAGATTATATGGTTCAGATGTCACTGTGCTCTGGCATCTTTAGCTTGGCTTGCAGGGAATGCAACCCTTCACTATGTTTGTCCTTTAACTATTCAAACCATGGCAGCAGCAGCCCCCTCTTGGTGGACAGAAGATACATGGTACTTGGAGTTGCACCTGTATTCTTCTTCATGCAACAGCTATTGGAATATTACTCTACAGTATATTACTCACTTTGAAGTTTCTTGCCCCTTCTTCCTCCCACGCATCTGGTACCCATCACAGTCAGAGAGATGGTACTGGTCTAGATGGATCACTGGTCTGATCCTGCATGGTCATCCTTATGGTCCTATGCACTTGGATACATGATGAATTTACAGAATTTCTTAAATTGGTGTGCTGTTTGTCAACAGGTGTGGCCACAGTAAGGTAGAGTTCTCTGCCTGTGGATTAATGGCAGAGTTTTTGCTGCACTAACACTCCATGTATAAACAACCTGTCTCATTATATGCTGAAACATGTGCTTAAAATTGTAGCCCTTTTCAGGGAGATTAGTGGCTGCTTTTTCAGACCTACTTCAAGACGGTCTGTTATTTGTCAAAAGTGTTATTAAACTCAGATAGGCACCAGTGAAAATGCTTTTCTTCTAAGCCTATGTTCCCCTTCAGAGAGCCACCCCACATAAGGGCTTCTGAGGACCCACAGCTCACCTGGGATCTGACTGTAAAGCTGAAGAGAATTGCTCATTAAGATTAAAAAATCTTAACTGTGCTCATAACCGGATTCTCAGAGATAGAAATGAAGGAACATCAATGAGTAATTTAAAGAAACAGCTCTGCTGTTGGGAACTAAGGATTAAGATATCACTCAGTATAAAACAGTGGAGGGGGAGAAAAAATCAATTGGTGCATGTGATGGGTCACAGTTAACTGTTCTCTGTACACACTGTTCTCACTAAAAGGCAATTTATAAGACTAGATAAAGCCACTATGGTTATACTCCCGAGTACATCAAACTCCAATCCAAACACAACACGGTCCTTAATAGACCTAACATTCAGCTGTTATGCTCTGAAGAAATGGTCTGCATTAAGAGTGCAACATGCATGGAAGAACATGGCAAAACTCGGTTAGCCTGGTATTCTTAAAACGGAAAGCAAAGAGGAGCAGAATACAAACACTGTAGTCCAGCCGGGGAAATTTATAGAGTAAGTGACAGGGAATGAGTTCTCCAGTAATTTATGAAAGAAGTAGCTCAACTTATCTTCCACTGAGTGGCACGTCATTGATTTAAGGGGCAATAAAAACTCTAGGTCATGCACTTTATTTTTTAAACAAGGGGGGGGATCATCAAGGCATACAACTGTGCCTTAAGGAGGACAACTCATACTCCTCTTCTGATCCGTTTGTAATCAGAACAAAGCAAGGAGCCAAAAGAAATCAATTGCATTTATGCCCAGAAATCAGAAACAGATGAAAAATGGGGACACTTTCAACCTGGCTGCTAGAAGAGGAAGAAAGCACGCAATCAGCCCACTTTCCCCGTCCCCCCAAAAGGCCACCAGAAAACAGCAAACCTACTACAGTTGATCTCAGGTGAACAGCTTCCAAAATCCATGATGTGGGACCAGTGAATGACTAAACTCTTCTAAAGAACCTAAAGTAACTGTAGCTACTTGGAAAGACAGAATATAGTATAAGCTGCAGTTTCAAAACAAAAAAAAAAGCCTTCAGACTCTTTTAAGTGATTTAAAGGGCTAGAATCCCAATTTGGTGGTGGTGTTCCCTTAGGAGTGATCCTCTCTCACTTGAGCCCATCAGCTGCAGCAGCAAACCAGAGCCTGCGGATTGCTGACAATACTGTAACCATGTAGCAAGAAGCAACAACAGTTACTTGGTGGCAGCAACAACAAATTGTAAATCAATACTAGGAGGCCTAGGCACGGACGCTAGCAAATCATGAAGTGAAAGCAGCAATGTTGGCAACTGTGTCTGGGAGGTGATCTGAAGCTTATTAGGAGCAGGAGGGAAAGAACATTTGCAATCCACAAATACTTTCCAGCTTTTTCAGTTTAGGATAGACTTTCTCCAGCTCTGTCCTAGTTATTAAAATACTTGCATCTTTCCTAATACCAATGGATCTGACCCTGAGTACTAGGACAAATCCCTCATGGAAATCAGTTGGAGTTTTGACTGAATAAGGACTTCAGTAAGTTGTCCAAACCGAGTGACGGGTAAAGGACCTGCAGCTGAAACTGATGCACTTCCCTTGCTTCTGCCTGGCAATCATGTTAATACAAGGCCCTAGTCTACCACTGTCTTGCTCTCTTGTCATTTACATCTGTGCAAAGTGAACTGAAAAAGCTACCACTCTGGAATCACTGTTTTTACCCAATGCAGCAGGGAATCAGACCCAACATGTGCACCAGATTTCCAGGTGTCCATATTGCAAAATACTTGCTCTTCCTTTGATTTCCCAGGCTACTCCATCAGCAGATTCATTCAGT
The DNA here is from genome assembly GCF_003597395.2 of Chelonoidis abingdonii. Taxonomy (NCBI): domain Eukaryota; kingdom Metazoa; phylum Chordata; order Testudines; family Testudinidae; genus Chelonoidis; species Chelonoidis abingdonii. The sequence continues at coordinate 11,531,538 of NC_133788.1, forward strand.
CCTCCAGGTGTTCTCAGGATGGATATCAGAATTCCAGTGCGCAAGTCCTTAAAGCTACATTATCTCCATTTTCTTAGGCATGGCAGTTATGATGGAAGCATGTTTCCTAACTTTTGTCTTAGCAAACAGCTACTGAAGATTTACTATAAAGTACCGTATACTGAATCAACACACCTTGGGCCAGGCTTTGCCAAATCTTAAGTTAAATAAGGGAGAGGAGAGGCAGGAAAAGAAAGACTATTCCACTTCTTCCTCATCTTCTCTGGGCTTGCTTGAGATTGCAGCAAACTTGCGAAAAATGCTTGCATGAATCTGAGATTGCAAACCAATCCCAAGCTGTTCAGATAATTAGCAGCGTTATAAATGAATGAAGAACATTAGCAGAATGAAGGAACTGAAAGATGGGAAGAAAGGGTCACAAGTCATTTGTGGGTTTCATTCACATTCTAAAACAAATGCATCAAAGTTAGAGATGGGCCCAAGCTGCAAAGCTGAGATTGAGGGGCAAAGTTCTCCCTTTCTGATCCATCTTCTAGCTTTCTGTTGGTTGTTCTATGAGTGGAACACACATTAACATCAAAAGGCACTCCCAACATAGAATCAGAATATTATAATACTGCCTTGTAGATGAGAGAGTTCTGCAAAATGGAGAATTTAGGCCTAAATTTGGAGTCTTTCCACTCTGTTTGGATTGAAATGGCTTCCATGACTTTACATTAGCTTCTTGATACCCCTTTGGCTCAGAGAATTTGAGAGAAAGCAAATTTGGTGCCAGATTTTCAGAGGAATCAAGCATCCACAGCTTCAATTTGCATCACTCACTGACCCTTCTGAAAGCCAGTTTCTCTAAAATATCTCGGGCCTGATGCAAAGTCCAACAACTCCCCTTGACTCCAGTGGACTTCAGATGAGAATTTTCACACATCTCTGGAATATTGGTAACCCATGACTGCCTCTGATTCTTCTTTCCAAATAAATCTGATAAAGAGTATACAGTAGATGTAATTTCCTGAGCTAACACTATTCCTCTGGTTGAGGTTAACCATCAGTTGTAAGTTGCTAGTTAAATACATTCCTTGGGAACGCATGGTACAAAAGCAGTTAGCTAAATGAAGAGATAAATGTCAGCAGAGACAGTCTGTCTCTGGAGACTCATGCCTCCAGTCTAAGATGGGAGATATTGCTCTCTTCTATGAATCTCAGAGACATCCAGTAGTCGTTATTCCTTGAATTATAAATCTGTGTGCTGACGTATGTGAATTTGTATGGGCTTCTAAAGGATGCTCACAAAAATACACATCCACATGATTTGACTTGTTTTCATCCCATGACCAATTGCATTGTCTTTCCAGCCTAATATTAAACACACCACAAAATACTAAGCATTTATATTAAAGTATCCATCCAGAAAGTTAAAAACTGCATCACATGCTGAAGTGTGAAACGTGAAAAATCCCTATTTGATAGAAGTGCGATAGGCCTTCATGTGCAGAATCTAATTTCCTGATAAAATTCTTTTGCTGACAATGTTATCACAGGATTCACTTCAGCCACCATGCTAATAGTTTGATCTGATAGTCAGGAATGAGCGTTATCAATTAAGTGGTTATGGAGCTGTGCTTTTAGAGGGCCCTTCAGCATTGCTTTAATTTCCAAACTTCACTCCAGACCAAGTTTTTTTTTTTAAAAAATGGGTCTTCCATTCAAATCTTCCTATTTAGATTAAAAAGTTAAAGACACTTCCTCCCAGAAAACTAGTTAAAGGGCCTGATAAATCACAAAGAACATCCCTGAACTTCGAGGACGTCTGAAATCCAGACCTGAATTCTGCATATGGCTCTTTCCCTTTATATTGGGCTGAACCAAAGCCATAGCAAACACCCCAGTGCTTCAGAGTGTTTAAAATCAAGATCTGAAACTTGCCCCCTTGAGCCTGTGATTAGTTAAATCCATATTAAAAACAGCTCTCATTTAATGTATACTTTAAGTGTCTTGATACTATTTCTATTCATGGAGGTTTTGTAAAACTTTTTTTTAAACAAAAAGTAAATATTGTATCCAATTCACCTGGCATTATGTCCTTCAGCAAATAAGTCTGCTGGGATGCTTTCAAGAATGTGAGATGTTTGTTTTAACATATAGGCAGGCCTTGTTACATTGTACACATTCACTCAGCAATCCTTATGCTTCAGAGCTTTGGAGTGCATCACACTCCACATTAACAGATAGCAAACACAGCTGCTCACCCTGTTTTCTTCAGCTGAATTCTTTACTGGCAAACATACATTGTGTTTACCATGCTTTAGTAGCTGAAGTGAGCTACTAGCATTATTTGATATTTGAGCATTAGCACGATAGATGTGCCTGGTATTTACATAAAGATAAAAGACATGGGGTCAAATCCAGACTTCAGAATGGTCTGGATTTCATCCATGGACCCTACCCAAACAAGGTTACATTCTCACTGATTGTGACAAGGGGAGATAACAGGAAAGAGGGATAAGTAAGATGCAGAAAATTACAGAGTTGCTTGATTGGTACAGTAGCTGTTAGTGCCTAGTTTTTTTTGGTGAGGTTCTTTTTTTAATAGAAATTACATTGTTTTGATTTGATTACATTGTAGCTAAAATAGAAAGAGAGGACCACAAGTTAAGAGATCGTGGAGAAAGTGATTTTTGAGGCAAAGTTTGAAAGACAAGATGAGGTTGCATGTTGTACAGAGTCAGGCATCATGTAAAATGCACCATAGGAAAAGCTACTTATGGGAGAACATAGAATCATGGAACATCAGGGTTGGAAGGGACCTCAGGAGGTCATCTAGTCCAACCCCCTGCTCAAAGCAGGACCAATCCCCAGATTTTTATCCCAGTTCCCCAAATGGCCCCCTCAAGGATTTAACTTACAACCCAGGGTTTAGCAGGCCAATGCTCAAACCACTGAGCTATCCCTCCCACCATGGAACTTGCCAGACTAGACCCATAGGCCATTTAGTCCAGTCTCCTGTCACCAACAGTGGATGAAGGAGAAAAAAAAAACAAAAAAAAACACCCACCACCGTAGGCAGCTATGGAATTATCTACCCACAGGGCTAGTTTCTTCCTAACCTTAATTAACTAGAAGCTAGTTTATACTTGTTAGCAGGAGGGTTTAAGCTTCCTTATCAAAACTCTTGGGGTTTTGTAATCTTTGCTATTGTAACTCTGGATGAGAAAGGAGCAGAGCAGTGCATTGAGGCAGATCTGACGGAGCATACGGTCCAAGCAAGGAGGTGACGAGGGATGACATGTACATGTACAGTAGGCAGGAACAGAACTGCGCAAATTCTTGTCCAAAGCCACCACCTTATCGTCTTTGAAGTCCCTCTTTAAAACTGACCTGCCACGCTGCCGGAAAATCACCACCACTCCACATTGTCTAGGCAAGTGGGGAGCTCAGACTTCTGCTCTTATGCTAAATCCTGTTCATTTCATGTTGTTACCTCATCTTTCCACCACACACTTTTTCTGTTACATCTTGGCTGCCATCTAAAATGAGCTCTCTAGGGCAAGGAGTGTCTTCTGTCTCACTTACATTAATTTTAAGGCAAGACAGTACCACTACGATAATCTCATTTGCTGCATAACAGAGGCTAGAGAAATGCATCAATTTTAGTTGTCTGTACAGTGCCTAGTGCTGCGGGACCTAATCTCCGACTGGGGCCCCTAACTGCTGCCATAATACAAATAATGAATAAATGGTAACTATCATAATAAAAGCGGTTGGGGTTTGTTTTTACAGATTGTGCTTGTTTCCTATCAAACAGGAGGAGGACTAAACACAACTGCTTGGTGACAGGAGCAAAACCTTAAAATGCAGGATTATGTTAAACCAAAAAATACCAAGTCGAGACATCCCCCATTTATGTTTATTATACGAGTTTCATTCTGCTAGTGAAGAAAAAGCAAAGGGAATAAAACATACCAGAACACATGTCCAGTCTGGCATTCCTGATTTCCAGCAGGAAGATCTGAACACCTTGTTTGTCTTACCCAAGTTTCACAGGAGATAATTTAGGACTTTACTTCAAATGGAATTTGGAAACAAAAACTATAGATGAACCAATTCTTAACACACTTTTGTAAATTTGTCCCCCATCCCACCCTTTCTTGGCTTTGCAAATCATTCTGTCATGTGGCAAACAAATGTATCCCTGAAATCTAGATAAATTACAATGGGTATTTAACCAATTTCCACAACAGTGCTGGTTACAATGATAAGTGCTCCAGAAAAATCATACATGAGAAGATAAGAGAAAATAGAGGGTTTAAGAGGCAAGTTTTCTGTTCAGTGAGATATCGGAGTCACTGAACAAGAAGAAAAACTCCAGGAATTACTGTTTATATAAAATACAATCTCACCTGAAATATTGCGTTCAGCTCTAGTCACCCTATCTCAATAATGGATTTGGGAAGCAGAAATAGAGAAGGTCCAACCACAGGTGACAGAAATGATTACAAACCTGGATAAACATCCATATGATGAGAGATTGAAATGGCTGGGACCATTCACCTTAAGGTGAGATGAGTAAGAAGGGACATAATAGAGACACACAAAATAGTGAATGGTATATAGAGAAGGTAGGCTGGATGCTGCAATTCACTCAAGTGCACATTCAGTTAAACTGAATTTAAAACTGATACAGCAATTTATTTTTTTGCACAGTTAGCCTTTGGAACTCAGTGCTACAAGATATCAGTGAAGTCAAGAGCTTAGCAGCATTTATAAAAGGATTGGCCACACATATGGATAACAAAAATATCTAACTATAACAGAGGGATTTTTTTTTTAAGTGGAGGATTTTGGAAAGAATATAAACACTCTGGCTTCAGGGCATAAATCAAATTCTAACTAACAGGGGTTTAGGAAGAAACTTTGTACATTGGAAGGTTAATCCATAACAGCCTGCTGCAGGGTAGATTTGGTAAAGCTTTAAAAACTCAAAATAAATCAGGAATATGTTTAATACCATTTTTGTTACATTTCCCCCTACTTAAACCAGCTAGAGAGGTGATTATATATTTTCAAAATTTCAACACTTTTCCAACAATATCAAGAACATTTTCAATTAGTAAATTATTATTTTCCCCTCCTACCAGATTTGCTCCTGAGTTGAACCTTTGTCTCCAGCCTCTGATGCTAGTGACTGGCGGAGACAGGACGGGGGATTAGATGGATCACAGATCTGATCCATTATAGGAATTCCTCTGTACCTCTGTGCATTGTCATAGGGTTACTGCTACTTTATCACTTCCCCAGGGCCAAGAGTCGCCAGATACAAACAACAAAACCCTAAAAATAGGGTTTACAGAACTCCTCTCTTTATTACCCCAAAGGGAAGTTCTTGAGCTCTGTTTATGGCACTTTTGATGACTTTTCCAGATCCCTTCCAGCCCTACCTTCCTACGATTCTTTATTCTTTTCTGCTCTATTTCAGCATGACTTTGAGCAGCCTTGAACACAGGTCCCACTCTAGAGCGAGCCAAGAAGTAGGTTTCATTATAACAGCCAGACAGCTGTCAAAACACAGGCTTTATGCTCTTATCACACGCACACACCATTTCAGTAGGTTAGTGTAATTTTCAGTCCATGCTCCCTTCAGAGGAGAAAAAGGTTTGTGACGATCAGGAAACCACTAATACATTTTTCACTCCTTTTGATTGAGAAATCCCAACCCTAGGGCTTGGTTTTACTGCTGCATTTCTGGCTTGAGCTACTTCTGCAGTAAGGAGCTCTCACATTTGTGGAACACGTTCTACAACAGGGGTTCTCAAACTGGGGGTCGGGACCCCCAGGGGGTCGTGAGGTTATTACATGGGGGCTTGTGAGCTGTCAGCCTCCATCACAAACCCTGCTCTGCCTCCAGCATTTATAATGGTGTTAAATATATTAAAAAGTGTTTTTTTAATTTATAAGGAGGGGTTGCACTCAGAGGCTTGCTATGTGAAAGGGGTCTCCAGTACAAATGTTTGAGAACCACTGTTCTACAACATTCATGCAATTGCAAATACCCAATAGTCTAATGGAGGCATGACTGCAGACTCCCACCGGTCGATACAAAACCTCATCCTTGATTCAGCATCCAAAGAGATTTTACAATCATCAATTGGGTTTTATGAGCTTCCATATCTTTCTTATTTGAGTGACTTTGAGGGGATGGGAAAGGGGGAAAGAGTCATTCAGCAATGCTTTGAAGTATAGCAGTTATGTAGCTTCAGTTCAGCCATAAATAATATAAATCAAATCATATTCTCTCTCTTATACATATATCTAACATATGATTGTGAACAGGAGATAGAGTAGGAAAGATTTCATTTCAACTCATACTTGACTGTTAACATTTCAAATGGATTCAAGGTATTTGTCTAAACGAAAAGCGGTAAGTGAATCTGACAGCAAAGACTAATTGCATGTTTATAACTGTAGAAAAGCATTCTGTGCTGGTATTTTTTACTGCATGCTGTGGATACAGTAGTACTGTGAATGAAGTCCATTACCCGCAGGATGTTGCCAAGAACAGCGTGGATTCTACCTTAGCTTTCTGTTGCCATGGTGAGCAGGGTTGCGTCATCCTTTTACAATGGAAACCCAAAACTAAGCAAGATCTGGTCTAGTTTGGGAAATGAAATGGAAATGAATCCAGCAGAGCTCCTTGTAAAATTGTCTTGGGCCCACAGACATTTAGTCAAATGCAAAGAGCTTAGTCTATGTGCTGTGGCTTCATAATGATAGGAGCAATGATTAGTCACAGCTTGGGTAGGTGGTCATAGAAGGTGTGCTGAGCTGAGCAAGCTCTTGAGGAATGGCCCACAGTATCATGATGATGTGTGGCATCATAGGCAAAACGAGCCAGATCCACAGTTGGGCCAAGTTTATGCTCTACACAGCTGCAGGGAGCACAGAGAGAGTCAGACACTCTAGGGCCTTGGACTGTCCAGGGGTCAAAATTGCTCTGCAGTGTAATTTACAGCAGCCCAAAGGCTTCAGCCACCCCACAGCCCTGTCCCTGAAAAATGCCACTCGCTTTGCCCTGTTCCCAAAATTGCCCTATCCCTGGAAGGGAGGGGAGCAAGTAGCACCTTCTGTCGGGAGAATCCAGAGCCGATATTTAGAGTAGCATTCTGGTTTCTTTGCGTGGTGTAACCAGCTGGAACCAAAGATCTGCCTCTAGATAGGAATGCTTAACAATACTCACCAGTTTCAGCTGGCCTCCATACTGGGTTCAAACAACACCCAGAACCATAACGCAAATCTCACGAGGTGCAAACACCTCCAAAACTGTGCTGCAAATCACACAAACTCAAGCCAACAAGTTGTGATGTAGATGAAATCATTGTGGGAACACAGTGCATCAATGCCTTCTAGGAAAAGAGTAAGGCATGTAGGCCATAATATCCTTTGCAAACATCATGGGCAAAGGCCAATGGGAGTTAGGTGCCTCGTTGCCATTTGTGCCTTTGACAATTTCCTCCCCTCATGTTTAGTATGGAACTTTCTCTAGGACAGAAAGAATAAGTTTGCCTTAATTAATATCAAATACTAGCTGTGGAGAAAGTAGGCAACAAGAACACAGGATGGTGCTTCCTTTCCAAAGTGACTCTGATATCATGAATACATGGCAGACACAGCCTGTCTCACTCTCATTGCTCTGCTCTTCATCAGTGGGGTTGAGAAAGTGCACAGTGACAGGCATGATAATTCTCTCTCATTTTGCACCTGTTGTGCAGAAAGATGCAGGATCAACGTTAATCTATCTCAATTCATATGCTAATATAGTCCCCAGGAAGTAAATTGTGAAAGAAGGTGTGTTCATGCACGTAAGAAAATCAAAGGTGATTTTCATGGGTAGATGAAGGTACAGTCATTGGGTCCCTATGATATGATAGGAATCTTAAGAGTCCAGTGATGCAGTGAGTAACCAAGTCTATTTGGGGAGGCTGTTAAGGGGCTTAATTTGGAGTCTCAGAAGAAACAGAGACTTCCCAAACTAGGGTGAGAGAGACAGAGAGAGAGCTTATTTGTGGGAGCTTTGAAAGCAGAGATGAGGGAGTTAGGGGTTGACTGATGCTCTTGGGGGACCCCAAGTGCCCAGTATTGTTATTTATCAGGGCCCCACTCAGTGTTAATCCACTGTGTTGGTTTTGTTCCGAAGAATTATGCAGTGTAATGGCTGTCTGCTTCTCTGAATCGCTGCAGCTCTGTTCTCTTTCCTCTGCTGCTGCAGCGTGCTCTTGCATCCCTTTCTAAACTATTCTTTTCAAAACTCATCATTTGATTCCTTTCTCTTCTCCCTCCTCCCCCCATGAGCTATCGGTATGTTTTAAATAGAAAGCGCAAAGAAAACGTCTTAACTATAACATGCAGGGAGAAGCGACCACTATGTTAATAAAAATTAGGAAGGCGCATTGCCTTTTCAAACAGCTACAGTCACCCGTATGAATGTAATGGGGTGCTGTGGGTATATGTGAGGCTGAAGGGATGAAAGAAGGAATAGAGATTAGCACGCAACTGGTCTGGACGTTGGCATGGATGGAGAGTGGAGGAAGCAGTGAAGACTTCCTCACTTACCCACTCACACATCTGCACCTCTTGGCAAGGGCCAGAGACGGTTACACTTCCTGGGCTTGGGTAAGAACAAAGAAACCTCCCTGCTGGGGATACAAATTACCCCTAAAGGGGGTAAAAAAATTGCCCCAGAGAAGGCAAAGGGACAGGGGAGGAGGCAGGACCCTGAGCTCATTCCCCAAAATACCCACATCCCTCTGCAGCCCCTAGAACAGTATCTGTTGGAGGCCTTTATTCCCTGTTTACTCAGCCAAAACTCCTTGGAGAGTTTGTCAGAGTGAGGGCTTCACGATTTGGACCTTGCAAAAAAAACATATGGCACAAACCAAGACAGAAGGACAGGACAGAGCTAACACAATGACAAGCCACAAACCATGTCCATTCATTACTGTATGTTTTTATATACACTGCACTGTTCCTTTCCTGGTATTCCTCCCCTCCCCCAACCTACTTTTCTCACCTGCCCCTAGCATCTATGAATCTGGGGACAGCCCCAGGGCCTTTTCCCCAGGAAAGAAGGAAGATCAAACCATGTCCATCCCTAACCAATTTATTTGGGGAGATGTCCATGAGATGATCCTTGCAGAGATATCCTCCTTAAGTCCCTTTTCTCCAGGTTGGTCTGAGCCAGATGAAGGACCTCAGGACTTTGCTCACAGATGATATGAAACAGGTCCAGGAGTAAGAGACATTTGCCAGCTCCAGTTACTCCTTTGTAACTTCTGGCAGCTCCAGCAGTGATTGTCTGACTTTCTACAGAGCTGCGTATACTAAAAATGCAAATATAAGCCTGTACATTTTATTCAGATTGCTGGAATTATTCAGTTCAAAGGAAGATAAGTAACAGTCACCTCTAGTGAGGTTACCTGAGAGCTGTCTGTTCCATTAGCGTAACCGTGTGCTGAAAAACGCTTACTTTTATAATACTCACTCAATCTCCAGGGAAAGTATTGAATTAATGATGGAAATTTCAGGGCAGCAGCTCTGTTCCACAATAGGAAGAGTTTCTGATGAGCATTTTCACTTCAGTTTTTATTGTATTATTACTTTTCATTGCTTATTAACCTGCTATCAATATCGCAGTCACACAATGGTAATTTTATCATTTCATCATTCCTTGCAGAGGGATTTAGGATGCTATATATCATCAAAATGCAGATTAATAGATTCCAAGGCCAGAAGGGGCCTTTACGATCATCTACTCTGACTTCCTATACAGCACAGGACAGAGAAGTCCATCCAATGATTCCGCATTAAGCCCACTAACTTGCAGCTCAGCCAGGCCATCTGTTACAGAAAGATAACCCATCTTGGTTTAAAATACATGTAAACATATTGAAATATAAGGCTGCCATCTAGGAAATGTCATTGAATAAAACTGATATATGGGACATTCAAGGGAAATGGAAAAGAAAGTTTGGGGCTAAGAAATATAAGCCCAAGAGTGGACATTTTCAAAAATGAACCTTTGGCAGTGGGGAGCAATGGGGACTGAGTTACAAATCCAGCCCAGGGCTTTCCATAGCTCTGGTCTTTCAAAATAACATAAATCAGACTCCGTACCAGGTGGCAGGAGGATAACTAATGTAATGCCAATTTTTAAAAAAGGCTCCAGGGGCAATCCTGACAATTAAAGGCCAGTAAGATTAACTTCAGTACCATGCAAATTAGTTAAAAAACCTATAGTAAAAACAGAATTATCAGACACACAGGTGATCACAGTATGATGGGGAAGAGTCAACACAGCTTTTGTAAAGGGAAACCACGCCTCACCAATCTATTACAAGTCTCTGTGGGTGTCAACAATCATGTGGACAAGGGCAGTCCAGCTGATATGGTGTAATTGGACTTTCAGAAACACTATAACAAGGTCCTTCACCAAAGGCTCTTAAGCAAAGTAAGCAGTCATGGGATGAGAGCAGAGGTGGGCAAACTACAGCCTGCAGACCACATCCGACCCACAGGACCATCCTGCCTGGCCCCTGAGCTCCTCCCTCCCCCGCACCACACTGCCACACAGGGAGCGCTCTGGCCCACCGCTCTTGCTGGGCTGCACAGCTTGCACCCACTCACCTCCCAGGCTTTCCAATAAGCCAGTCCTGCCGCTCTGAGCGGCATGGTAAGGAGGTGGGGAGCGGGGAGGTTGGATAAGGGGCAGGGGATCCTGGGGGCAGTCAGGGGATAGGGAGCAGGGGACGGTTGGATAGGGGGTGGAGTGCCAGGGGGCAGTTAGGGGTGGGGAGCTCCGGGGGTGGTCAGGGGACAGGGAGCAGTTGGATGGGGTGGAGAGTCTAAGGGTGGGGATGGTCAGGAGCAGGAGGTGTTGGATAGGCACGGGAGTCCCAGGGGGCCTGTCAGGGGGTGGGGGTGTGGATAGGGTTCAGGGCAGTCAGGGAACAGGGAGCGGAGAGGGATTAGATAGGGGATGGGGTTCCAGGGGGGCAGTCAGGGGACAAGAGCGGTGGAATTGGATGGGTCGGACATTCTGAGGGGGGCAGTCAGGGGGCGGGAAGTGGGAGGGGGCGGGGCCCAAGCTGTTTGGGGAGGCACAGCCTTCCCCATCCGGTCTTCCATACCGTTTCATAACCACGATGTGGCTCTCAGGCCAAAAAGTTTGCCCACCCCTGGATAAGAGGGAGGGTCCTCTCATTGATCAGCAACTAGTTAAAATATAGGAAACAAAGGGTAAGAATAAATGGTCAGTCTTGACGGTGGGGAGAGGTAAATAGCGAGGTCCCCCAAGTATCTGTACTGGGCTCAGTGCTGTTCAGCAAATTCATAAATAATCTGGAAAAGGCGATAAATATTGAGGTGGCAAAGTTTGCAGATAATACAAAATTACTCAAGACAGTTAAACTCAAAGCCAACTGCGAAGATTTACAAAGGAATCTCACAAAACTGGGCAGCAAAATGGCAGATGAAATTCAATGTTGATAAGTGCAATAAAATGCATATTGAAAAACTTAATCTCAACTATACATACAAAATGATGTGGTCTAAATTAGCCTTTACCACTCAGGAAAGAGATTTTGGAGTCATTGTGGATAGTTCTCCGAAAACATCTGCTCAATGTGCAGCGGAAGTCAAAAAAGGTAACAGAATGTTAGAAACAATTAGGAAAGGAATAGAAAAGACAGAAAATATCATACTGCCTCTATATAAATCCACGGTATGTCCACATCTTGAATGCTGTCTGCAATTCTGGTTGCCCCATCTCAAAAAGATATATTAGAACCAGAAAAGTACAGAGAAGGGCAACAAAAATTATTAGGAGCCTGGAACAGCTTCCATAAGAGGAGAAATTGAAAAGATTGGGACTGTTCATCTTAGAAAATAGACGACTAAGAGAGGACGTGAAAGAGGCCTATAAAATCATGACTGGTGTGGAAAGAGTGAATAAGGAAGGGTTATTTACCTCTTCACATAAGAAGAACCACAGGGGTGACCCAATGAAATTATTAGGCAGCAGGTTTAAAACGAACATAAGGAAGCAGTTCTTCACACAACACACAGTCTATCTGTGGAACTCACTACCAAGGGAAGCTATAAAGGTCAAAAGTATAACTGGATTCAAAAAGGAATTAGATAAGTTCCTGGAGGATAGGCTGACCAATGGCTATTATCCAAGAGGGTCTGGGATGAAACCCCATGCTCTGTCCCTAAACCTCTGACTGCCAGATGCTGGGGACAACAGGGGATGGATCACTCAATAATTGCCCTGTTCTGTTCATTCCCTTTGAAGCATCTGGCATTGGCCACCTTTGGAAGACAGGATACTGGGCTAAATGGACCATTGGTCTGACACAGTATGGCTGTTCTTATGTTCTTAATATACAGGCATCTAGATGCCATCGTGAGGAGTTCCATAAATAAGATAAATAAGTACTGTTTACAATGATGGGACCTCTGAGCAGCGAGCCAAGCCCGAATGCAGGTATCCACCAGGATGAGGCTCGAGCAGATCTCAAACAGAGCTTGGGCCTACATTAAACTGGCATGGTATATGCTTAATATATTCAGTTATTGGCCACAAGGCAGACTGAGTGATTAGACTCAGCTACAAACGGACATATACTCCCGGACCCAGGTGAGGGAGAGAGGTTCAAATATCTGGAGCTGACCCCAGGTCCAGCCACATCTCTGCTGTAGCCCCACAGTCAGGAGGGAAGCTTACAGAACACACATTGATTAAGTACGGATTGTGCAAGCCAGCTGAACAGCTGCACCTTTATTTTCAATTTGGACTTCAGTCTTCTTAACTCATCCTGCTTTAAATCAGTTTATAAGATCATTCTCCCAGGCAGACTTTATTAATACAATCTCTTTGTAATTTACAACAGCCTCTAGTCCCCGACACTCACTGACTGATTGTCCAACCCAGTTGAAGAGAGAGTCTGTTGAATTTGCCAACCTCACATTTGCTTCAGCTAAACATAAAATAATTTCCATGCTCAGATGGTTCTCCCTACTGTGCTAGACCTGGTCATAGTTTTCTTTTTTCACCTCATATCAGTGATACCAATTTTGAACAGAGGTGGGGCCAAGCTTCAGAGCTCAAATCTGAACCCAAAATCTGTCTAAGGGTCATAACCCTTCAAAGTTGTGTGTTCCATTTTAGGCCCATGACAGAGACAGACCTGAGCTGTCAAGTTCAGATCAAGAGCTGAACACAGAGCAGAACTTCTCCAAAGTTCAGATGTAATGGGACTGACCCTTCTTTCATTTGCACTGTGATAAGTCAGGAGTAACCCCATGGATGTCAGCTGAGTTATGCTAGTCAACGAGGGGAGAAACAGACCCATTTCTATTCTAGCTAGCTTGGTACATGTTCTATCACCGTAATATCTGAGCACCTTATAATCATTCATGTTCTTCTCCTCACAATACCACTGTGAAGTAGGGCTAGCCCCATTTTACAGAAGGGGAACTGAGGCCCATGGTAAATTAAGTGACTTTCCCAAGATCACACAGGAAGTCTGTGTCTCAGTTGTATTATGAATCCAGGTGTCCTAAATCCAAGTCCAGTGCCCTAAGTACTAAACCACTCATTTTCTCTTTTATTCAATCCCAATCTCTCATTCCAAACAAAACAAAATAATGGGGTGAGAAGGTTCTACACCTCTGGTGATGAGGAGCATGAGCCCCAGCCAGGGACAAGGTTAACTGAGATTCCCTAGATGAGAGAACAGTATCTATGTGAACCTTCAGGCTGACTATGCAATGGCCGCTCCACTGAGGGTGATTCCTTCATCCCCTTCTTTCCTCGCCATTTTTATACTAAGTTCCAAGGAAGGTACAATTTTAAGAAAATTTACATCAAGCAAAAAGTACGTGGCTTCTGCTTATTCACACTCTCCACTTTTCAGCGAAGCTTGGAATATTGCCTAGCACCCATATATTCATACACTCTTCTTCAGCACATACAGTACAAACAGGGCCGGCTTCAGGCACTGTGGGGCCCAATTTCAAAGAGCTGCCACCAAAGACAGTGGCAGCACTTCGGCGGCAGCTCAATTGGCTGCCAGTGCCTTCGGTGGCACGTTGGTGGAGGGTGAGGGTCCTTAGGGATATTGCGGGGCCCTCTTAGGGGCGCGGGGCCCTCTTTGGGGGAATCAGGTGAATCACCCTAAAGCGGGCCCTGAGTACAAACAAAGCTTAGCACTGGGTGTCCTAGGGTCCAACTCAAGGGGAAATACCTAAAAATGAACATGCCCCTCCTAGCCTTCCTGGTAGATGCAAAGCCACAGGTAGTCAATAGGCGGACTGTGGGCCAAATCCAGACCGCCACATACTTCTGAACTGACCACAAAATCTTTTTTATTTATTTACTTATTACCATTATTGTTATTTTTATATTATTTCCTCTGGAGTCTGGACCTTGACTATACCTTGACCAAGAAATCTAGATCTTGACAAAAAATAATTCATTACCCTTGCCCCAGGCAGAGATGGTGACATAGTTCGTTTTCAGTGCAGAAATAGCCGCATACAAGATGCTTCTGTGTATCTCATAGCAATTTCAGACAACTGCATGGCACCTCCATAGCGGGGCCAAAGTATCTGAAAAGAAGATATGAGGCTTGATCCAATGGCATTGCTACAGTTCCAATGGAACCTCAATATTCCAAACGGGCACATCTGAACCCTGCAAGAAATGAAGGTCATGCTTAGAAACCACTTAATTTATGCGCCAGAACCACTCCAGAAGTGAAGCCACAAGGAAGTTGATAGGATGCATCTGCCAAAGTAAGTATCACCCATCATACATCAGTAATGTCCAGATTATCATGTTAATAATATATCATCCAGGGAGAAATCATGTCCCAATTGCCCTATCATTTATATTATGAGCCATTTCAGACCAGGAGCAATAGTCTGTATTCTAACAGTTGCCTTCTACAGACTCTCTCATGTAGCACATTTGTGATGCAGCGGTTTGGAGGATGTGTGTATTGAAGGTGGCCTTATTTTCTGTTTTACACATGTAGCGGCTGTCATCAGAACACTAGTTTAGTGGCAAATGGTGACTGTAACCGTGATAACACCCTGTAACAATTCTCCCACAACTGCTTTTGCACAAGTCAATTCTATATGTTCGCATGAGTATTTTCTGCATTATAAGGAAAACAAATCCTGGCTATATTAAGATTAGAGTTATATATATATATATTGCCGCACATGACACAGTGCCCTCTGGTGCATGCTTAAGTGAGGAAAGTTTAGGTTTTGCAAAAGGGTCTTGGGTATTAAATACAATACAGTTCAAAGTTCAATTCATTTTAATTCAAAAATGGCTAATCAAAGTATTTTTGTGGATGCTTGATCTACTTAAGAGATCACTTTAGAAGCTATTGGGCATTTAAAAAAAAAACTTTTCATACCATTTCTCCTATGCCCAATGATATTACAGCACTTGATAGAACTCTGGTAGAGCGGCCTAGAAAACAAGAAAACTGTTTTTGTAACAAATTCTGTCGTTTTTGACGTTTGTTTGCTCTCCCTGTTGGAACAAAAACCAGACCTTTCCAAACTTTTCAGGAAAAGACAGACAGGCTCATCCCAGAATAGATAGCACCCTGGTGCTTAGGGCACTCACTTTGGATATAGGAGACCCACGTTCATGTCCCTTCTCCAAATCAGGCAGAGCAGGGACTTGCACAAAGGTCTACCGCGTCCCAGGGAAGCGCCCTAGCCACCAGGCTCTTGACTAGTCAGGGGTGGTGCCTTCTCTCTCCTTCTTTTCCTCCAAAATTCCACCCTGAACCCAAGACACTATCTAGATGAAAATTTCATCAAAACCAATAAGTTTCTGTGGAAAGTTTTGGTTTTGACAAATCAGCATTTTCCAATGAAAAACATTCTGTCAAAAAAATTCCCAGCCAGCTCTAAACATTAGCTACAACATCACAACTTTCCATTATTTAAATCAGGGGTCTCAAACTCCTGGCCCGCGGGCCATCTGCGGCCCATGCGCCTCCCCAATCTGGCTCATGGGGCTCCAGCAGTTTTGGGGCCAGGTCTCTCCCTTGGCCCCACCTCCACCCCCAGGCAGCACAGCATAGCAGCGTCTGCCTGCTCGCTCCAGTAGCTGCCGGTCCCTCCCTGCGGCCCGAGGCAAGGCGGAATGGGGCTGTGCCTCCGTGCGCTGCCTCCATCCCGAGCACCCTTGCGGCCACTATTCACCAAGGGTCAACAATATTCAGGCTTAGAAATCCTCTTCTCTCACCTACTGAAGTGAAGACACGTAGGAACTATTCACTGAGTTTTCCTCAATCCAGATGTGATATGGATAATTACCAAAAGAGCTTCTACAATTAGAAGACAGAACTAGCCTCATAAAGGATATGATTGCTATACTGAATAGAAACTGAGAAGAGTTCTACTCTCTGGAGAGAAATAGTCACAATCAAAATGGGCTTTCATGAATTAGCTATGAAGCCCAAAAGAGAAAGGTATGTAAAAGTGACTTTTTAGTGTACTACTAAATTAGGTATGTGGGAGACAGAAACCAAGTAGCAAATACTAATATAAATATTTGATTGAAGGGAAGTGCACAGGAGGAGTGGCTTGGTTTTGCAGAGCACCGAAGCACTCGTTGCTGTGAGAAAAATAATTAGCATCTATAATGAAAAGAGAGGAAAATTGAAAAGGGCTTGGTACAGTAAAAAAGGCCTAGAAAAACAAAAATAATACAGGTTGTGGAAAAGGGTAACATTTACAAAAGTGTGTAAGTGACTTAGGAGTCCCATTTTCTAAAAAAAAAAAAAAAAAAAAAAAAAAAAATTAGACACTTAGGAGCCTAATTCCCATAGGCTTTCAATGGGATTTAGGCTCCTAAAAGCCAGATTTTTAAAGGTATTTAGACACAAAGATTTGGTTTATTCTTTTTTATTGCTTTTATTTGTGCGTCCATGCTTAGAAATGCTGACACTTCATGAGACAAGGCATTATTTTGGCAAATCCTGCCCAGCTGAAAGGAAATCTCAGCACATTTATAATTTAATTATTATTATTTCTATTGCAACAGCACCCAGGAAATCCAATCATTGACCAGGACCCACTGTGCTCAGCACTGTACAAACACACAACAAAAAGACAGTCCCCTGCCACAAATAGCTTGAAGCTAAATAATTTCCAGCCTACTTTTCTGCAGACCCAAAAGGTTTGGATAAGATGGTTTAAGCACATAATAGAATAAGATATTTCATGTTCCAACTGCAGTGTCAACCCTAGATCCCTCCAAATACATCTGGGCAAATTTTTCAGTCAAAACATTTCTCAGTAAAAAGTTTGGTGACACCAGAACATTTTAATGTTTAATTTCAAAACCCACTTTTCATTTACAAAATTCCTTCACATTTATTTAAAAATTGTAAAACATTTTGTTTGACCTGAAACTTTTTTCTTTTTACTTTTTTTGATTTTCCAAAAATTCATTTTCTCTTTGCGCCATTTTTTTCCCCACAGAATTGTCAGTGAATCAAACAATCCATTATTTACACAGCCCTACCTCCAAGGCCTTGGGAAGCTCATGCAACACATCTGCCTCTATTTCCTCACCCAGGGACTGAGTGTGGCAATATTTACCTACTTCAGAATGAAGATGAAATAGCTAATGCTTGTAAATCTCATTAGAAAGGAAGGATGATGTGGTTAAGGCATTGTTACTCAGGAGATCTGAGTTCCTGGCTCAGTCACAAATTTCCTATGTGACCCTGAGCAAGACATTTAAACTCCCAGGACCTCATTTCCCCTTCTATAAAATGGGGATAGGCCTACTTCTTTTTCCAATTCTCTGCATGTCTTGTCTATTTAGATTGTAAGCTTTTTGGGGCAGGGACTCTCTTACTTTGTGTTTGTACAGTGCCTACCACAACAGGGCCTTGATCTCAAATTGGAGTCTCTAGGCTCAGCCATAATACAAATAGATAATACTACAATAATCAAACCATAACATTAACACAATCCTAATAATAATAATAGTATTTTAAACACAAAAAGCGTTAAAGTTTGGGGTACTTCTGTGTATTCATCTCTTCAGAACCTTTAGGAGGTCATCTATTGCTACACAGAGGATTCTTGGATTGTAAAGCAGAACCCACATCAACTTGTGAATAGTCCAGTTATCTGGCACTGAGAGATTCTATTACCCTGTTGCTGTATCATTGCGAATGATGGAGATAATACTGATCATTCTTCTTTGGTAGGTAAAAGAAAAAGATGTCAAAACGTGCTCTGTGATCACGTGTAATTCTGTTATTAGGAATGCAAAGGAAATGATCAGATGCATGCAAGCAGCGCCAAGGGGTTTTTTTTATTACCATCATAAGAGATGAAAAGATCCGTGGGAACAGCGAGCCTATTATAGGATAAAATATGAAAGTAAATTGTAGAGAAAGACAAAATAATTGAAGTAATAAGTCAAAACATGAACTCAGAAGAGAAAATACTATCATCTGATATTGGCTTTCAATGCAATAAGCTGGAAGGCATCCATAGAAGTAAGAGTGAGGTTTATCCATTTAGGGCCTGCTGCATGACACGCTGCGGATTTTCTTTGAGCTTTAAAGTATATCATGGAAAAATTATCTTATAGACCAAGAAGAACTAGAATAAAAAGGATAACATGAGCAAAACTAGCTGAGGAAATGACAGACCTGTACCTGGATGCACATAATAAAAAGAAACCATGTAAGAGGATAAGTTAGGGGAGCACAATCCACACGATTGCGATCTTAGGCCAGATTCATCACTGATGCAGCTCCCTTGATTTCATTACAGTTGAACCAGTTATCAATGTGACTCTTTGAACCTATACAGCATTAGAACATCTTTCATCCTAATGGCTCCGAAAGTGCTTTACAAACTCCTGCTCCCTTTAATGTGCAAAAATAAAACATTTGGATTTCAATGGGAGCTGGACTGGGCCCTAATTATGAGAACATATAAAATATATAGATACCTTTTGTCTCACTAATGGAATACAGCCACCTGTGGGGTGAACAGTAGCAGCTGTTTAACTATGAATGCTAAATGACAGTTCAGAACAGGAAGAGAAACCATCAGGTTTTGCATTTTCTCATTTCTGTTCGAGGCTGTTCTACATAGGCTGTTATACCTCCCCCATCACAGTACTATCTCAGTGCCTTCCAGTCGTGCAGTAAGCATGCATAAGTAATATCTGTCATATTTGGTTCAAGACTGTAAACTCCTTGAACTCTTTCCCCTCTTCAGTTTCACATTTCATTCAAAAGGTGGGACTTTCATCAGCAAGTCATTCCTTTATATCTTTATGGAGTTTTGTCTCTGTGCTAAGTCAGATGAATTACAATCCTACTTAGACTGTACATTTATCGGGGTAGCGTTCATCTTTTTCCTATGTGTTTGTACAGCATCTTGCACAATGGAGCCCTAATCTCTAGGGGGCCCATAGGCATAGCTGCAGTACAAATAAATAACAACAACAGATACAAAATGACGTATTGTAGAAACAGAAACAGGCATGGGCCAACATATCTGCATCTGAACTTTCCCATGTTCAGGGAGTTTAGTGTTGTTCAGATTCAGACTTTTCATCTCTAATTGTCATGAATCATTACAACGTTTCTTTTCCTTGGAGGAGGTTACAGTCGCCCTAACTCTAGGCTTTGCATCTTTATAGAAATCTGCTCTAGCTAGTTACACTCAATTCCTATTGCTAGAGTATCACAGCATGACAGTAATTCTTCCCTGGCTTCCATCTAGACTTTGGTGGTCATTCAAGGGTGTCTGTTTGGGAGTGATGGAAACCTTCCTCTTGAACTTCCCTGAAATATCTGCTTAAATGGAGGCAGAAGGTCATAGAGTTTAAGGTCACAAGGGACCAGAACATTTAGCCTGACTTCCTGTATCTCACAGGCCACCAACACCACCCAGCACCCAGTGACAGAACCCAGCAACCAAAATTAGACAAAAGAATTACACCCCAAAGCAGGCAAGACTATTATGTGTCCCAAGAGAGAATAGGAGGGACCGAGGTGCACCAGGGCCTGAGGCAGGAAAATGATTAAGTGAGTCCTAACAATTGATCCACATTCACAAGGACAAAGGACATCCATGTGATTTGAGCATACACTTTTATATCTGCAGGAGGCTCTTGTATGATACGATAAGTGATCGCAGTGCTGGTGACACACACACAGAGGAATGTTTTAAAGCAGAAGTTATTGCTTAACTCTAGCTTATCGCTGCTTTTCATTCCATTGACAGCAAATGATCTAGACAGACCAAATGACTGCAGCACAAACTTGAACAATTTGCTGATGACACAAAATCAGGGATAAGAAGAGGAGAGTTTAACTGTGGCAAATAGGAAATGCTAAAGGATTTGGTTTTATGATCAGGCATGTAGAAGACTGAATTTGAGATTGAAAATGGTAAATAAATTTAGATTGACTTACAAATAATTCAAAAGAGAATGAAAATGAACTAGTGGCAAAAGGACCTTGGGTATCCCAAGTAGCTTTTTAAATTTCATTTCCACCTTGCATAGCTATTTATGGAAAACTGATGTTCAAGAGCAGAACGCTATGGGACATACACTATTTCCAGGGAGATTTTAAATAAAAACAAGATGTTAAGTGCTGCTTTCAAAGTAGCGAGGGGTGAAAGGCTTGAGGTTTGGGTTTGATACACACAAACACAAACATACACACACACAGTTAGATGTTTATCTGAATTATCTGGACTTCTCAGCTCTGCAGAGTTAAGCTGGAGTGGCTCTCTCATGGAAAGCTAAGAAATTCTTGTGTCCGTCACAAACCAGCCTCACTCACGGTACTTTGGTGCTACCTTTCTGAACCCTTATTGGAACCCACAAGGCCAGAGATGTTCAAAAATTGGAAAGGAGAGGAAGAATTGCTGAGGGCCAATTCCTCCCCATCCACCAAGTCCAAGAAGCTACCCTTGCCACAGTAGGCTTCATGAAGGGAGGAGAAAAACTTTCCCCATGCCTCAGACCACTGAGGGGTAACAACTGCTTCAGGGATGCTACTGCAGCTCTACTTTTACAGTTACACCCTTGCTCCATGAGTAGCTGGCCGTGGCCTTGCCTTATCCTCTGTCTCCCAGCTACATGGGATATGGCATGAGCTGGGCCCTAGAGCATACCAGGCTATGTGAACTATCATATGTGAACTATCCAAAACCTGGCTGTACCAGTCCCACATCAGTTCCACTGCAGGCAGGATCCTCTTGAGGAGGCGATGAGGGCAAGAGTAGAATTTGCTCCTCAATACGCTTTGTTGACCATGAGAATAGGTTTGGTAGGAGTTCTGATGAGCGTCAAGGGGAATTTCCAAGTTTCACTAAACCAGTTCAACCATCCTCAGTCAGTCATTCTCTGCATCTTCAAAATGTGTAACTAGTCACAGCCAAAATCTCAGTTCCTTGTTTTCCTGCAGGATTCATATTAATATTCATCTCTCTCATCTTCTTTGGTTTTTAAGGCGCAACAGTCACCATTGCATGTAGATATGTGTTACTCCAGAAGGTTTTACAATTGAGAAATCCTAGAAAGGTTTGCACACGTAAGGCAAGATTTTCTTAAGTCACTAATGATTTTGAGTTCCTAAAATGTTAGCAACTTAAAGAAGCCTGGATTTCAGAAAGTGTTGAGCACTCTGGAAAGCAGGCTCCCATAATGGTGTCTCATGTCAGGGACCCCAAATCAACAGTCACTCCTGAAACTGAAAAACTTGCCCACTGATCCCAGTATTTCCAAATACCTGGGGTCAAACAGTCAGGATCTCACAATGGGAGCAAAATATAGAAGAAAGAAATATTGATCAGTGTATCTGGTGGGTTTGGTTTGGAAGAGTATTCTTTAGAAACACTGCTGACCATTCTACAAGATCATAGAAGACATCACTTTACCTTCAGAATAAAACTTGCTGAGCAACCAGATAGTTCATCACTCTATGTTGGGAGGCCTAGATCGGTGTATCACCATGCTACCTGCCAGAATCCAACCTAGGTCAGTAGTGATTAACTGATAGCTTTTCAGAGACCTGCTATAACCCACTGGTCAGCATGTGCTACACATTTATGCCCAATCTACAGAGCACACCAATCTGTTACAGCTTCTCTGCTTGACAGCCTGGTTCAGTATATGCAACACACCAGTCAGTATGTGATATCTTCTCCTCTTTTGGTATGAGGCTGGTTACAGCTCTCTGCTTGGCAGACACCAGGGACCTGAACCAAGGGCCTTCAAAGCTAAAATCATAAATCTCCACAGCTCAAGCTACAGAAGCAAACTCTCTACCTGGGGATTGTACGAGATCCATATCCTCCATGGATCTGGCACAGCAGAGGACACAAAACACACTCTGAGCAGCATGTAACACTAACAGATGTGTAATGAGTTGGGGAGAGGGTGTTCAGCCCAGCTCTTAGTGGACATGCTCTCATGGTACAAAAGCTCCCATGAGAGTCAAGGCCTGGATGGGCCACTGAGACAGAGCTATCCTCTCATCCCTAGATAGGAATGTGGGTGAGACAGTAAAGGGGAAATCAGACTGCCCTTACAGCACCTGTAATTCCGTGCACTGAGAGAGAGAATCGGATTCTAGGGTTGTGCCTCTCAGCCATGAACATCACACTCATTTTTAAAGCTAGTTTTCAAAAAAGGAGAAGATTCTTATTATCTGTTTTCCTAACAAATGATTGGAATTGTGGAAGGGAAAGCACTGTGTAATAAACATTCACACCTGGTATACTGCTGCTCTGGCTTATCATGCCGTGGGGACCCATGCCAGGGGAATTCAGAAGAACAAGCATGTCAGTGTCTATAGGTGAACTCATCAGCTTACAGCTGTTCACGTTGGTAGGTCTGTGGTCTATAGCAGTTTTGCAGTCTATCCAGAGCAGCAGCATCCTTGAACTAAAGCAGGATTTGCTGGCACTAGTCCATTTGCAACCATTCTAGGAGTGCCAGATGGGGGCTGTGTTTCTTCAGAGAGCTCTCATTAAATTCAAGTGTCCATCAAAATCAAGGTGATGCTATTCCAGGTAAACACTGCTTTATTAAACATCTGTGTGAAATTCCCCTGGCTCAAACCATGATTCAATGCCACCATCAAATTTATCCCTTGGTGCATTTACTTGAGAATGCAGAAACATTACTAGGGATTGGAATGCTTCTAGATTTTAATTAAAAAATGTCTATGTCCTAGCAGATGAAATAAACTAATTTGGGGGAGAGAGGTTTGGGACTCTGAAATGTTTCCTACAATGCATATTTGGGCTTGCATAAACTCTCATCTTCAAGGTACATCCCATTGTTTAGAAGCCTAACAAAGGTCTGACTGAGAAACATTAAAAAAAAAAAGCCAAGTGTGAGCAGGTGGAGGTCCCATCCTGCTCTGAACAGAATATCAGTAGAGGGCATAAATCAGTTCAAATTCACCCTCTTCCCAGAATTTTTGCACAGAAAAATGTTATCCCACTTTTTATAGATCCTGGGTAAAATTTTCAAAAGTAACTCAGGCTCAGAAGTCCCATTTTCAAAAGTGACTTAACCCAGATTTCCAGGGTGTTGGTGCCTAAATAACTTGAAAAATATGGAGAGACTAATCAAAAATTGTTTTTACTCTGAATTGCAAAAAATGAGCTTTCCAGAACTAGTGAAATTTGCCAAATTGTTGGAGGAAAAACAGAACTCTGGGGTGACATCTGACTCCTTCCATGATCATGGATTTTTTATTTGTTCTTGTTTCAATTATAAAAGAACCACTCTTGTTTTCTAGCTAATCTGTCTCCTCGATTTTATTTTTTCCTCCATTATTTTCTTGCTGCATTAAATAAAGTGCTGCTTAAATAAGCTGGTCCACAGCTTTGAAAACTCACCGCAAGGCTGGGCTCTGAGAATGTCGTAAAATCGATTCCAAATTAGAGTTGAATGTTATCACTTAGGGATTTGCACATTTTAATCAAGGAATGAGGCATGCATTGGACTCGGGTGAACCAACAGCAGCAGCTCTCTTTCAGCAAGTGATGAGCTTAGCCTACATGCCTCTGCAGGATGCATCCTAAAGATAACCTCCAGTCTCTCTCTCTTTCTCATCAGTAATTCCTATAAAAGACATCATCAGTGTGATGTTTTGGGGTTCACCCAGGCCAGCAAGAAGTTCAATCACCATCTGCCTTGTAACCTTGGCTCTCTTGTGGCTGTGCAGCTTTAAACCAGAGCTCCACCGGCAGCCCACAAGCTTCACCCTATCTTTGCCCAAATTGTTTACTCTTTGCAGGCTGACCTTGGGACCCTTCCAGCCTGAAATTTGCCCCAAAATCATCCTAGTGCAGGGACCAGTACCTCTCACTGGACCCTCAGAGAGAAAGTGCGAATTTGCTGCCTTTTCAGAGCCAGTAAAACACTTCAACCTGTTAGCTTTCTACAAGCATGCACTTTCCCGAACTTACCCAGCACCAATGATTTATAATGAAAGCAAAACAAGTTTATTAACAAAGGAATAGTGGATTATGTAATGCAAAGTGAAAGAGAGAAAGGTAGAGATGGTTATAAGCAAATAAAAGGAAAATATGCACCTAAAAGTCTAAAACTTAATCTAGCAAGATACAGTCTTTGTTCAAGATGGATTCTCTCTCTCTCACACACACACACACCTCCGTCTCCTCAACTGGCCAGGATCCATCACAGAGACCAGATCACTTGGTCTCTGTCTCCTAAGGAGAAGGATAAAGATGGAGTCTCTCTCTGCTCCTTACATCCCTAAGGGATGTCTGTCTTACAAGTCAGGAAGGCCTCCTCGGGATTCAGTTTCTTGTGTCTCTGGGGTGCACGAGCAACATTAATTCTCTGTCTCTTGAGTTCATGAGTTAAAAAAAAACAAACCCAGTTTAGCTCGATGACTTCGTTTAGTACTAATCTGTAAATCAAGGTAAATCCACATTCCTTTGTCTTGGCCAGACCTGTTCATCACCTTTATCTAGGCTAGCAAGGGCGGCTCTTCGCCGGTCCCACGGCTCTGGTGGACCTCCTGCAGATCTGCCGCAGAGGTCCACTGGAGCCGCCTGCCGCCCTCCCGGCGACCGGCAGAGTGCCCCCTGCGGCATGCCTCCCCAAGCATGCGCTTGGCGTGCTAGGGCCTGGAGCCGCCCCTGTAGGCTAGGCAGTCTGGTCTTAAACATGTTCTAGTAACATCATACAGAGAGAATTCATAACTTCATATATATGATTAACACATGCATCTTACACTATGAATAAGCAATGTGTTATTAGCTTTCATAGGATCTCTCATAGGCATGCTTTGTACAAATGTTATTCCAGTAGTGTGCAGGGTGTGAACACAGAGGTGACTAGGGTCACAAGCTGATTCCCTGGAGATGCTGAGTCAGTACCTCAAATCCATGCTGAGCAAAAATGACTCCTGATGCCACCATGCTGCAAAGCATCCCCGAAAGCCCAAACTTCACACACATCTCTTGTGCCTTTCAACTCTGGGATCCACTACAATTCTGATGGAAAAGATTAAATGCAATGGACTTGGTGGAAGGAGTTTAACAGCCACTGGTAATGAGAATTCAGTATCAGAGTAGGACGTTAAATGGCTTCTCAGCCTCAAAGGAGGAGGGAGAAAGTAGATATATACAGACATTAATTATAGATATTTTTCCACCAACCTCTTTAAATAGAGCCATTAGGAATCAAAGAACTTCATCCTAAAATATGTTTTTAATGTTAAAGGTTTCACATAAAAGAATAACATAATGGTCATTAGAATACTAGGCACGGTAAAGATCAACTGAAGCAACCGAATGAGTCTGTGCAGTCTGGGGTGTTTAAAATTTCATAGGCAACACTTCTTTGCAGACCTTATGCTTGGCTTTTTGCAAAGCTGTGACATTAATTGCTGTACATAAGAAAGTAAAACAATGTGAACAGCTCTTAAGAGCAAACGGGGAATTGACAGGAAAAGCTGTTAAAGTAGCACCGATATCATTGTGATGACAGTGTGCCCTCGGTGTCCAGCAGAGAATAGATTGTGAGCTCATTAAACTTATATTTACTTTTGATGCACCCATGATTTCCACACAGATTTCCAGAAAAGCTCTCTCCCTGTAATTCCACCTAACTTCCCACAGGCCTGTTAGCAAGTGGGCCTCCATCACCCATATCCTATACTACTGTTTTACCCCTGTACTCTCCGTTCTTGAGATTCTCATGCTCAGCCATTTCTCATGCATCCTGAGACCCATTGCCCTGAAGACAATACACCCTTGGGGCAAGGAATGCTTAGCCTGTGCCATAATAGTCACAAATCTTGAGTAGAGGACACTTCAGACCCCTTCTCTTCACTGCCTCTGCTTAGAAGTTGAAGGTTGTTTTACCTCTTGAAGATGGCTTGTGGGAATTTCCCCAAACGGTCTAAAATTCCTACCTGGGTCATAATGAAATACGAGAGAGAAATATTACAACCAAACACCATGCTCTGCCTAATGCATCCAGGGTTATATTGCCAAAAGTGCCTAAGCCACTTAGAGCCAAAGTCCCGCTAACGTCAATGGGATTTAGGCTGCTCAGTCACTTAGGCACTACTGAAAATGGTCTTAAATCTCTACAAAGACTCCTCTAGATAGGCCCACTTTGTGTCCTTACAGAGAATAAGCCATAACTGCTCAAGCATGCATCCTCTCCTCAGCTACCCCTGTTCTTTATAAAACACTTTAGCTCTGGCAACATATCCGATAACCGGTGTCTCATCTCATCCTCTATTTGACTTAGTGCTTTCATGTATGTTTGACGTGCCTGGCTTTTCAGCAGAGCAGACACTTCCCACCCACCCAAAGATCGTCCACAGAGGGGATATTGCAGCTTGTCTCTCCTGCCAAGGTCATTGTCTGCTTTCTCAGTCATTCGCTATTGTAATTAAGGCTCTTTGGAAAACCAGACTGGAATCCTGTCTGCCTCTCTGTCCTACCTTCCCCACTGCCTTTCTTATATCTTATTTCCAATAGGCAGCTCTCCCTTCCCTTTTTCTTCTAGCCTGACAATCATGCTTTTGCTTGTTGTCATGGCTGGAGGTATCAGCTGAATCCAGCTCATTGTCTATCTTTAAAAAGACAGCGCTCACATATGCATAACCCTCCCTCTGAACTGTTTTTTTTTCTGTGCTTTTTTAAAACCTCCTTAACTTTTGATGAGATCAAACATGTCTTCATTTCAGCTATAACCTTGAGAGCCTCAAGACTCTCACTCAACCTCTCTCTCTTCCACTCCACCCTCATATAACAAGCGTCATTGAAATTAGATTTTCACAGAGCAGCTGCAGTAGGGTTAAGAGTGTACTTGCCCTACGTACAGCTTAAAACCGCAGGCTCTTGCCAGCATACTGAGATCCTATTTAGTGATTATTTTCTTTAATACTGGAACTTAACACTCACAACTAAAAATAATCCTAATAAGCAGTCCAGTATCTCCCTTGGGGTCTGCTTTGATTTTCACCATCACCTCTGTGGGGAGAGGGGGTTCTTGCAAGCATGAAATCTGCCATTAAATAACACCACTGCTGTCTTGTTTCTTCTGCTTTTCTCTCTTCTCTGCTTCCCCCCATTTGTGCATCTTCTCTCTTTTACATTTCCCCCACCTACTTCTCCTCAGTCCCTGGGCTTTTTTATCTTGCCCATCATTCTTCCAAGTGTAATGTCTTCTTCCAGCACAGACTTCTGGGAGATGTATATCTTTTTCAATTCCTTCCCTCTCTTTGCTCTGCGCACACATGCACTCACTCATTCTCTCATATCTAGAGCTGCCTGCATTCTCGTGGCTAACGGTACAGTCATGAAAAAGCAGAGAGAAGTGGGGCAGCTCTAATGTGCGTTCCTGTGAGCCCAACACAAACTCCAGCACAGTCGATGGAACTTGCCTTGTCTGACGTCAGGAGGAATAAAATATTAGCCAGTCTCAACCAGCAGTAATGCAAAAGGGAGAGAGTGTGATCAAGTGGTAGTAGTATGGGAGAATTAGACTTAACGTTTTCATAGGGGTGGTTCAGATGTCTTGGTGATGCTTGTGGCATAAATGCCTGGCCAGATTAGATGGCACGTCACGAGGCTTATTTCATTAATGTTCAGGGATCCTCAAAGTGGGGGCTCTAGTACATTCTGAGCTATTCCAGTCCTGGTGAAGGTCAGCTCCATACTCTATTCCAAGCTGAGGCACTAACCCTGTAAAGTCCTACACACACGCTTCACTCTACACGTGGCAATAACTCAGTAGGGATTACTCAAGGGCACAAATTTAAGCCTGTGTGTAAGTCTTTGAAGGGTCAGAACCTTTGTGCATTATCATTAACTGTGTCAACCAATACATAAAAAGCCTCTCCCCTCACACTGGTGTGGTCACAATCAGAATTTTGTCCCCTTTAATAATGGATGGCTGTTTGCGAGACTTATAGAGGGCCAGTGGCTCTAAGTTGTCCAGTGCACACCAAATATTCCAGCCCTGTGCATTGCAACTCCAAAAAGGATGCTTAAGGCACTGGACCGGGATCCTCAAGAAGTAATACAAGGGGGCTCAGTGCCAGTACAGAGGCTTCACGTAGGTGGCCCAGGATCTGTGGAGTAGAACCCTTAGCTCATCTTCCCCCACTGCAATAGAGCCATATGAGGGGAAATCTTCTCCCCGCAAGCTCCTTCCTATAGGATGGGGTTCTCTAGTTCCTGGTGATGATGCATGAGAACTTGGGTTTCATTAAAAGGAAGCCTTTTCCCCTCCCCTCTTTCTCAGAATTTTTGGCAGCTTTTATCTGCAAAAATGGTAGCATTTGATGCTCTGGAAGAAATTGGTGATAACATTTCAGCCACAGACTCCTCACCCTCAACTCTGCTCCTCTGACCTCTCTACATCCAATCTGGCAAGATGGAGCATCTGATCACAACAGAGCTCCCTTCATCCCAAACAGCAACCAAAATGTCAGTGTTCTATCCACTTTTCAGACCACAATTTGCCCTACGCATTGAACTGGCTTTCCACGTGGTCTGAGAAGAGAAAATCACTTGGACAAAGCTGATTCTTTTACAGGGGTAACAGCTATATCGCAAGAGCCCAATAATAAAATGTTATACGTCATTAAAGTAACAATGACAGATGCATGTTTTCGGGGTGGCATAAACAGTGCATGTGTTAATTCTGAAATAAAAGTATCTCATCGTTTTGGCCTTCCGGCCACCCCTGAACCATAAACGCCTTTGATGCTGAAAAAACACATGAGGATTTATCCAACCCATGCCCAACAACCAGACCATGCTGCATATCTGCTAAAGACTCATAGCCAGCAGAAGATCAATGTCTGGAACGGTGCCAGAGCTGTTCTGCCTCAATGCAGTTCCTATTGAACCAGTCACTTGAAAATCAAGCAACACTTTATCTTTACTCTGCGTTAGAAGGGTTTAATATGGGGTCAGCACTCCCAAATTTTCCCTTCCTCTTGCCCTCTGCTTTCACTAATTCCCCTAGAGTGGCAAAAATACACAGAGGGCCTTTGTTTATAACCATATGTGGATGATGACTCAGATCACATAATAAGAGAAACATCCTGCTTGAAAGTCCACGTCAGCCGGGCTACATGGAGACAAGCATCTCAAGCTACTCTGAAACTTGGTATCCCCAAGTATCTAGTTGAGAACCTTTCACTATGTAGCTACATGTGCATTGATACACAGATGACCATCAATATGCTCATTTTACATCTACCACTGTCAGAACCAGGAGTAGCATCCTGAAGGGACAACAGGAAAACCCAGCCATTTGGGTTATTCTCTGGCAAAACAAGCAGCTTGTCTATTACAGCTGACCTTTTCAGGTAGGGTGACCACTTGTCCCAATTTTATAGGGACAGTTCCGATTTTTGGGTCTTTTTCTTATATAGGCTCCTATTAGCTTTCAGCCCCTGTCCCGATTTTTCACACTTGCTGTCTGGTCACCCTGTTTTGAGGTCAGGATTTTTCCAGAGCTACTTGCTTTTTTCCAGCCTGCAGGCATTCTTTGATGCAACAGTATTGCTACAGCTAAGTACATCCAAATGGCTTTTTCTTGGGGACAACAGTATTCCCTAGTGGCTAACACACATTTCCACTAATCTCCTCTGTTGCAAACGTCGCTTTAGTTTCTGTAGCCAGATGGAACCATCAGATTTGTCTGGTGCTTTCCCCCCCCCATCACAATCAGCTGGCTGTGGTGGTATATCTGTTTGCCCACAGATAGACATCAGTTGTAAAGGCCAATACTATAACAGGGTTCAAAAGGGAGCTAGATAGATTCATGGAAGATAGGTCCATCAATGGCTATTAGCCAGAATGGGCAGGAATGGTGTCCCTAGTCTCTTTGCCAGAAGCTGGGAATGGGCGACGGGGGCTGGATCACTTGATGATCACCTGTTCTGTTCATTCCCTCTGGGGCATCTGGCACTGGCCATTGTCGGAAGACAGGATACTGTGTTAGATGGACCATTGGTCTGACCCAGTCTGGCCGTTCTTATGTTCTTAGTTTACATCAGACATCAGATTGCAGACATCATGCAAACAACCCACATTCAAACCTCTCAGTGGATACTGGGTACCATCGTGTCAAGATCCCAGGTAAAGGAGGAAAGCCACCTGCCTTCCTGAAGTCCCTGACACCTGCTTCTGCTCCTAATGTTTTTGTAACAACATCTGTCCCTGTATCTCTCCCTCCTTGACAGGTCACTGGGTCCCAGTCTTCTGACAATTATAATCATCAGGAACGGCTTTGTATTATGGGGCAGAGCTCAGAACTTGCTAGTTCTTTAATCTGCTTCTTCAGCACAAGCATCAAGAAGAAAGATGGGCCAAAGGCACCTGAGCTCCTGGAAGTGTGTGTGGGGAGAAAGATGGGAGCATTCCAACACAGTGGGACCCAGGTGTGAGCCCCCCTGGATTTCAGCTTGAAGAACAAGACTATGACCAGTAAGACTCTGCAAAATCAAAGCCACCATCAAGTTTGCCCATCTTTGTCCAAAGCCTCCACAGCATACCCTGCTCAGCTCAGTCCCTGGAGAGAGGAAGCTTCATGCCATTCTCTGAGGTGATACTCTTGATACCACACTTCAAGCAGCAATGACAGGCTCCAGAAGGTGCTCTTTGCAATGAAGAGAGCCACCACTGAGCGGAGCCAACATCATCAAGAACTTTTTTTTTTTTTGGCTGAAAAATGCAGATTCGATGACATAAAATCATTTTGCAAATTTGCTTTGGTTTCACCAAATTGTTCCTTTAGATAAAAACTCTAGAAAAATCAGGGAAAAAAGCAAAACATTTTGTTTTCAATTTCTTGGAT
This sequence comes from Chelonoidis abingdonii, assembly GCF_003597395.2. NCBI lineage: Eukaryota > Metazoa > Chordata > Testudines > Testudinidae > Chelonoidis > Chelonoidis abingdonii. Next base: position 11,562,994 of record NC_133788.1, read on the forward strand.
CAAAATAACTTTTTCTTTCGACGTTTCCCTTAATTTTAATTTTAAAAACCTTCAAAACCGAGAATGAGAAGCTAGATATGGGTCAACAGGGTGCCCTTGCTGCCAAGAAGGCTAATGGCATTTTGGGTTGCGTAAGTAGCTGCGTCGCCAGCAGATCGAGGGACGTGATCGTTCCCCTCTATTCGACATTGGTGAGGCCTCATTTGGAGTACTGTGTCCAGTTTTGGGCCTCACACTGCAAGAAAAATTGGAAAGAGTCCAGCGGAGGGCAACAAAAATGATTAGGGAGCTGGAACACATGACTTATGAGGAGAGGTTGAGGAAACTGGAATTGTTTAGTCTGCAGAAGAGAAGAATGAGGGGGGATTTGATAGCTGCTTTCAATTACCTGAAAGGGGGTTTCAAAGAGGATGGATCTAGACTGTTCTCAGTAGTAGACAGTAACAAGGAGTAATGGTCTCAAGCTGCACTGGGGGAGTTTAGGTTGGATATTTAGGAAAAACTTTTTCCTAGAGGGTGGTGAAGCACTGGATTAAGGAGGTGGTGGAATCTCCTTCCTTAGAGGTTTTTAAGGTCAGGCTTGACAAAGCCCTGGCTGGGATGATTTAGTTGGGAATTGGTCCTGCTCTGAGCAGGGGGTTGGACTAGATGACCTCTTGAGGTCCCTTCCAACCCTGATATTCTGTTAACCATTCAGAAATGGTCAGAACGTACTCTGTAGGGAACGAGCACGGATATGAACTTTTAGATGGGACTCATGCTTCCAAGTCTTGCAGTCACTTCTAAAAATTTTACCCTCAGCGTACATGTGTGCAGCCCATGGCAGGGACCTTCCTAGGCTGGTGTGACATACTTAGGCTAGCAGGGCTGACACTAGAACTCTAAAACATATCTAGGCAGGCAGTGCTTTCAAGTTGGGGCTTGGGCTCTGAAGCCAAGAGAGGGCGGGAGGCTTCAGAGCCTAAGCTGTAACTTCAAAACAGTGTCCACATGGCTATTTTTAGAGCGCTAGCCCCACTAGCCCACAGGCTGGGTAGGCCATTCACCTACGGTCCCAATGGAAGTCTGTGGCAGAACCAGGAACTGAACCCAGATGTCCTGACTCCTAATCCAGAGCCTCAAGCACAAAGCCGCGCTTGCTGCTACAACCTCCCATAATAGCACATTCAAAGCGCCGAACCATAGTACAATAAAAGCACCAGTAAAAAATATTTGAAACAATCCCAGCAAAATCAGAACTGAACACAGCACAATTTGCTAAAGTGAAAGAATTGCCAGCAAGTTTCTAGGCGTTATGAGACTTCCCCTGTGGCAGGGAGCAATATAGAAACCTCACTCCTGGCAAATGCCTTGCCACTGTTAATTAAGGTTCCTGCAGCCTTACTGGAGTTAAAAATGTTCTGTGCATGTCCCAGAGAGGCAACTCCTGCACTGCTCCATCTGGTATGCCCGACCATGAATCTTCCGCTAGTGCTGTGATTGTGGAATTCAGACCAGGCTAATGGCAGCAGAATTCATCTTGGTACTTTAAAGGTAGAGCAGGATCACCTCCCTATAGACTAAAAATAGTGGATGAGCCATTAAACTGTTCTCTCCTTCTCCCCCTTTAATCACTGAAAATCTTTTTTCAAGGGGTGTAGCGATCAATAATGTTAGCAACAGGGTAGCATGATATTCAGATCAGGAAGAGCGGCTTAAAGAGACCACTTTGTTGTCTGCATAAGATAAGAGTGATCCTGAAAGCAATCTACTAATGATGTTAAACTGAGCTAGGAGGCTATGATATAGCTCAGGGTCAAGGGCACAGGAGAGAGGCAAGCTGCATGATCCTGCGGTTAGAATTTGAAAAAGGGTATCAGGACTGCTGGGTTCCATTCCCAGATGTGTCTGAGAAGCACAGAACTTGGGCACATCACTCAGAGTCTCGGTTTCCCCATCTGCAAAATAAGGACAATTTTTTTTTATTATGGCACAAATGATTAGTACTAATAGGTATTTCACAGGTGTGCCAAGAGGCTTTGTAAAGTGCTCAGAGATTTGGTTGAAAAGAAGTGTACTGAACCCAATTATTACAATGAGCACAATCTATTTATTGTGCTTACAGTACCACTGTACCTGAGCACCTCGCTACCCCTGTTTATCTTCACGACACCCTTGTGAGGCAGGACAGTCTTATCTCCTTTTTAAATAGAGGGAACCAAAGCACAGAGAGACTAAGTGACTTGCCCAAGGTCGAAGTCTGTGGCAGAGCATGGAACTGAAACCAGGTGTTTCAAGCCCGAGGCTAGCACCCTAGCCACTAGCCCACCCTCATAAAAACACAGAAGGTATTCAAATCCATTCATCAGGAGAGAGGATGCCGAGACACCCATTGATCCGGTGGCTCAGGATTCAACCATAAAGACATCATGATTAGTCAAAAATATTAACTAAGGCCCCAGTTCTGCAATGACCTCAGCATAAGCAGATGCCTGTACCATTGTAGGACTGGGACTCCAAAAAACAAAATTGTCAAGTCAATCTCCTGCATTGCTGACCTTCTTTCAATTCCTTTTATCAGCATTTTTAAGTACAGTTTCCTTCTCAGAAGACTTCAGTAACTATTTCATAAGCTGTTTAAAGAAGATTCCTCTTTTAAGTCTTTGTTTAATCACATAATCCTCAGAAACACCCTCCCAAGGGGGAAAAAGGGTGTGGGGGGGCTGCTGATTGCTTTATCCCCACGTAATTGGATAACATTTACTGATCTAAAATAAGTCTTCCGGAAAAGTTTACAATTTATAGCAACAATACCAAGGCAACTTTTGAAATAAAAGGAAGCTAACCACACGTTTTGGAGAAAATCGGTTGCATTTGGGGGACATTGTGGTGCATGAGAAACAGCAGCACATGTTCAGCAAACATACAGCTACAAGGAAGGATGCTTTAAAAGTTAGCACTGGAGAGTGGAAGGACAGTCTGAGACATTACCTCGAAAACAGTAGAAAAGGAACACAATACAAAGCACTTCTTCCCCGAGGCAAAGGAGGGAAGCCTGCAGAATACAGATTCTGAAAATATGGGGTGGGGGGGAGGGTTTGATGCTTCCAAATACAGGGTCCAATCTTGCAAGGTGCAAGACCTCAAATCCCCACAAGCACCAGTGGGTACTAAAGATGCTTAGCACATGGCAGAACCAAGTCTCTAGGAACTCTAGGTGGGCCCATAACAAAAAGCCTAGCAGCTCTTTGCACCCTCAAACATTGTGTCTCAGACTCTTCTTTAAAAGGAACATCCGACTTACCGAACTAGAGGGGACCACTGATACTTTTCATCTGATAGTCTGTCTCCAGCAAGATGGTTCAGAAAAATGCTGATGCTAACAGTGTGTCCTTCCTGACTCCTGGAGGTGATTGGATGACATGCTAAAGCATGAGATTCAATTTCCATGATCTAAAAGAATGGTCTAGTTAAAGGACAGGACTCGAAGGTAGGACTTCTATGATCTATCCTCAGTTCTTCTACAGGCTTTCTATGCGGTTCTGGGGACATCACCTAGGGTATTTCTACACTGCAGCAGGGAGTGTGCCTCCCAGCCCAGGTAGATAGGCACGCGCTAGCTCTGTGCTAAAAGAAACCTTAACATAACAAAATTTGTAATGTCCCACAACACTGCCTTGAAAAGACGTTTAAATGAAATCTGCCTAGCATCTGTTAAATCAAACATTGAACAGCGCCTTTGAAGAAATCAGAGCCTTACAAGTATTGTTCAAAAGGTTCTGGATGTTCTCTCTGTTGTCAGGTTAGTCTTAGCTTGGAGAAGGAGAAAGAAAAATAAGAAGTAGATGTCTCTGAAGACTTGAATAAAGTGAAATAGATCTTGCGGGTGGGTGGGGGTGGAGAAGGAGGAATATCAAGGTAGCATCCAGGTAAGAATTCAGGCAAGGTACCTGACGCTACATTGTAAAGGCAATGCACTAACTTCTAAGTGATAACAAAACTGCAAAACGAGTTTACTTTCTGCGTTCCCTGCAATTAATAAAATCCATGACAAGAAATTATAATTGTGAGCTTCTTGGACAACATGGTAACATGGTAATAGCCATCTCAGATAGATAGACCGAAGCATAAAAAAAAATGCGAAGTGTACCAATTAATTTTAAAACTTAAGCTTTTAAAGAAAGTATTTTCTAATATTTACTGCTTAACGAGCTGTGAGGATTGATTTTGTCAGCTTTTTGGCAGTCCTACCCTCAAGGCCAAGTTTTTCAAAAGTCACCAGCAATTTGGGGCACCTAACCTGGAATGCCTTAGAGGGACCTGATATCCAAAGGTGGGTGCTCAAGCACTTGTTTAAAACTAGTCCTCTTTAAGGAGTTTCACGTTACGCATGGAAAAATTGGGGCACCCAAAATCACCACCACATTTGAATATCTTGGACAAGAATCCATTCACGTCAGATGTGTCTTATGCAGGGCCTGCACTTCCATTTAGGCGACCTAAGCGATCACCTAGGGCGCCAGGATTTGGGAGAGCGGCAGACTGCTCCGGTGGACCTCTCACAGGCGTGCCTGTGGACAGTCCGCTGGTCCCACGGCTCCAGTGGAGCATCTGCAGGCACGCCTGCAGCAGGTCCACTGGAGCCGTGGGACCAGCGGACTATCCGCAGGAACGCCTGCGGGAGGTTCACTGGAGCCGCGGGACCAGCAAGCCGGCCCTGCGCCTAGGGTGCCAAAAACCCTGGCACTGCTCCTGGTCTTATGCAGACAGAGCGCTCAGTGAAGGCAAAAGGCCTTAGAAGCCACCTTTGCCACAAGAGAAGACGGAGCACCTGCACAAGTATGTGGCTCACTGTGACTCAAGTCAAGTTTCTGGAAACATCTCTCATACAGGGCATGCTCAGAACCTTGACACAGACATTTACATAGTCACTCTCATACTGCAAACTTGATGCCCACCCTTAAATTATGGACAGGTCCTTCCAGCAGGACTGGACCCTAAAGGGATGATGCAAATAAGTTAAACTCAACAGTGACCATCGCAAATAAGAGAGTCTAGGAAATCACTAAATAAATCCTCACCCTTGCAATCTTACAAACATGATTTGGCTTTCTTTACTTTACCTCGTCTACAACACACACCTCCAGCCTACCCCTCCACACAAAACATGCTGTTTTCATCTCTAACCATGCTTCGTGGTTAGAAATTAACATCAGTATTATATTGCAGACTTAACTGGTCATCTCCCACCCTCTTTTAGGATTGTGTTTGGGACCCGAGAAACCTCAGCTGTTTTTAAAGAAGAATTTTGTTTGGTGGAATACATAACAGTCCCTCTCTACTCCTACCTCATTCATTCTCTTCAATGCAGCTATGCTTGCTACACAGCACAAATTCCCCATTACTAAACAGTTTACATAATGCTAGCTCTGCTTTAATAAGATGACCATTGCTGCAGTTTCTGGCTCCGCTCCATTCAGCTAAGATACTGAAATTTGCACTGTGGGAACCAGCCCAAAAAAAGGGGGAGGAGATCTAAATTTATTGTCGGGGCTGCAGTCTTTGGTTCTGATCTTCACTAAGGCCAGGTCTACACTGCGACTTTAAATCGGTTTAACGGCCGATATACCGATTTAACGCTGTATCCGTTCACACGACGTCGTCATTAATATCGAGTTAAACGCTTCCTTAAATCGGATTTCGGACCCTCCCAACCGAAGAGTACGCTAAATTCGATTAGTGATAATCGATTAGGTCATGTGGACGGAAATCGACGTTATGGCCCTAACCCGGCGGGCATCCAGAGTGCAGCACTGGACCGCTCTGGCGGACACGCAATCTGAACGGATCAGCGGGAGATAACAGAAAAGCCCCGGCAACTTTTGAATTACATTTCCTGCTTGGCCAGCGTGGAGCTCTGATCACAGTGGCGATGCAATGTTTGAGAACGAACAAGCTCCAGCATAGACCGTACGGAGATACTAGTCTGATCGCCTGTTGGGAGACAAATCTGTTGTATCCAGCTCCATTACAGAACACGAAATGCCAAAGCGTTGAATAAAAACTCCAGGATACACAGCGCTGCGTGACAAAGGTAACGGGAACCAGAGACTCAAATGGACGCTCATGAAGGAGGGAGAGTACTTGAGGACTCGCAGCACCCACACCACAGCAGTCTCTGAAAAATTATTTGCATTTCTTGGCTGAGCTCCCATTGCTGTAGGTTAAACACAGTGTCTGCAGTGTCAGGAACAGCTCTCAGTTTATTTCCCCCCACCACCACGCTCGTGAAAAAAAAAAGTGAAAAATTGCTGTGCTATGGTTGCTCAATGCCTCCGCGAAAAAGGCGCAAACGTTGTCTGCTGCCTTCACAAAGGGAGGTGAGCTGTTACCCAGCCACCACCCGGGCAGTTTTTCTGCCCCATCAGGCACTGTGCTCTCAACACGGAAGTGGGAAGCTATGGAAGCTGAGGAACAGCTACCCACAGTGCACCGCTCCTGAAATCGATGGTAGCTTTGGACCATGGACGCAAACAATCGATTTTGGGATCCCACTGTGGACGCACTAAACCGATTTTATTAGATCTGTTTTGTAATATCGGTTTAAGCTAATTCGAAATAATCGTGCAGTGTAGACGTACCCTAAGTCTCAGGAGAGACCTCAGCAGCTAAAACACTACAGAAAGGAATGCAAGTCTTTTAGCATGAGGATCCAGGAACAGACAGGACAGTTAATGTGATTGAGGAGTGTAGTAAGAAAAAAACGCTGACTTAAAAAAAATGTTTTGCCAAATCTCAGGGAAGCCAAAGTATACATTTGATAGCTTTTACTGGAGCTGCACCTTGAACACTAGTTACATTTCCGAAGAAACAAATGGCATTGTTCTGCCTCAAACAGTGAATCCCCAATAGAGCCAAGTCTTAATGGAAGCAAACAAAGAATTAAGGTAAAAAGAGGTGACAAATTATTAATTCCTCTTAAAGACTCACTTCTGCCGTCCTCAGTGAACTGAGTTTATATGTATATAAACTGCCTATTCCCTATTGCTGTTCCCCTTCCCCTAACCTTTGTCTCTTTATTTATCTTCCTTAGAATGCAAGTTTCATACAGTGTGGAACCATCTTCTTGGGGGATTGAAAATTGTCACATACACAGTGGGCACTAAACATGTGAATTACGGATTTTTCAGTTTGCTGGAATTCAGAAAAAACAGAGTTTCGGATCAACCCAAAATAAAAAATTTTCAAAATATTCAGCAAATTGAAAAGTAAAACAAAATTATTTTGATTTCAAGCATTGTTTTGTTTTATAAATATAGATGGAAAATCCTAAACAAAAAGTCATTTTGAATTGAAAAGCCAAAATGTTTCATTTTGAAAATGTCAAAACAATGTTTTGTTTTGTTTTCAGATTTTTTTTGTCTTTTTTAGGTTTTTTTCCCCAGCTGATACAATTTGCCAAAATCTACATGAATTTGAGATGTGTTTTGGTCAAACTGGATCTACATTTTTCACTAAAAAAAAGTTTCATTGAAAAATTTCACCCGGTTCTAATGGGCACTACTGCAAATAAAGGTACATACTAAGAAAAAGAGAAATAAAAGAAATTAAGAGCATATGACAAATGACAACTGCTTGTGCCTTGTCCTTATAGTCCCCTGCATAAACACAGATTGTTTCAAGTGTGTACTACTTATTTATTTAAAAGTGTTTAATGATGGTATCATTATGGAACTTGATACACAATGCTTAGCTGAATTCAGGGGTGCTTCCCAAGGAGCTGTTCTAGTCTGCTGGGTAAACATTAAACATCTTAAAACCACACAGAAATGCATCTGCCTCCCACAGATCAGCCATTACAGACTACCATGTGAATAGGTATTCATGGACTGATTGCCAGACTGCACCCCATGGACGTGCAGACTCTCAGAACCTCTCAAGAAATAAATGAATCAAACCACAAGGCATATTCCCATTCAGGGGTGTTCCTGCAATTCTAAGGAAAATGTAAAGAGCAATGTTGCAATGGTAGCCTACACAGTACGGCATACTACTATTATTAATTGGCGTTACCATAGTGCCTAGCAGCCCTAGTCCTAAACCAGGGCTCCACTGTGCTAGGTGCTGTACAAACACAAAACAAAAAGATACTCCCTGCCTCAACAGGCTTACAACTGTATGTGTATCCTGGACCTTGCAATCTTTACTTTCCTCTCATATAAGCAGCCCCACTGAAGTGAACAAGCCTTTAAGGAAGACTTATAGCTACTTTCATATTTTTCATTTCTTAAAATAGAGTTTTTGCCTGATCTTTCTCCCTTTGAAAATGATGGGATCAGAAGCAGGACCAATACACCTGATCTACTTACGGGCTAGTGAGCACCAACATCTCCCAGTAAAGCCAATGAGAGTTATGGGTACTCAGCGTCTCTGAAGAGAGGCCCAGAACTGCTTACAAATTGCCTTATTTTGGCAAATGAAAGGCTTTTTTGTTTGTGTTTTTCACTAGGAGTTGCAAAAAAATTTTTTTTAAGTAACATCTAAAATGCCGACTTCTCTTACTTTTGCAGAGAGACCTTGCAAGACAATTCTGAGCCCACAGCAAATGTTTTCAGCCAAGCCATAAAACACCAAGCACAGGGATTTATCACAAAAACACTGACAGATGCTTAACTGTAATGTCATGAACAGGTAAACAGCAAAGATCCTACAAAAACAACTCCTGCCTCAGTCTTTGCAAGAAACAGTAAATCTGGCTTCCAGTTAAAAAAGCATTAGAGGAGATCTGAGGTAAACATATTGGCTTGGCTCTTGATCCAGTGATATCTAGGAAAAGCCATAACTACTGATGATGGAACGCCTGAGCTTGAAGCACTAACTAGAATAAGTGTCTGAATTTATAGAGCGAGTAACTGAAAGCCTGCTCCTGCTGCCACTGAAGACAATAGGAAGTTTTGGCTTCAGTTAGAGCAAAAGTAGGTTTTTAAAGGAAACCCTGCTAAAGGGAAACATGCAGCGTTCATATTCATTCAGGCAGCCTTGCAGGGTGAAACTTCAGTTCTGTCACTGATCTTCAAGGCCATGACTACACCCCGAACAAACTGGACTCATCATTTGCAAGCTGTGTGCCGCCACTGTTGGGAGGAGGGGTGTTGGACTAGATGACCTCCTGTGGTCCCTTCCAACCTTAATATTCTATGAAAGGTGACAAACTTTTACAGCATTAACCCTACTTGGAGTGTCTCTACACAAACCCTGAGGTTAGAGGATGTCAGAGTCCCTAGAGCTTTATCATGCTCCATTTACACCAGTATAACTCAGGAGTAACTCCAATGAGGACACAGAAGTAAAAAAAAGCTCTGGAGCCCTGTCTATACTACACCACCCACCAATGATGGAGCTGGACTAATGGTGGATTACAGGCCTGTAGCTTGTCAAGAAAGATGCAGCGGATTCTGCTCTCACAAGAGTTTTACACCAGTGTGATGGTTTATATGTGCAGTTATTCCTGATTTACATCAGAGTAAACTGAGATCAGAATCAAACTCTAAGGCTTCTGAGATCACCCCACTCAAAGACGGATGGCCACACAGTTTGTAAAACCAGCTGCTGCATCTCCCTACTTTTTCTTTTCTTTTGAACTGGCACTGTATGTACACTGGTCATACCTATGAGTGACCTGTAGGATTGTGCTTGTCATTACAAGGACATAAACAATGCCCCTAGGGAGGATAGGGATGTGTGTAATAAGCTATAGTATTAAGGGTTGTCTCTGGCAGTTGAGTACCATTGATTTAAATGAGTTTCCATTACTGTAGATGAGGCAAAGTGATTAAACCAGCCTCTTGCTATTAGCAAGGCTTAAGAAACAGAGGTGTTAGCTGTGAACCTATTATCAGCTTAAAGAAGAAAGATGGTTTAAAGTAGGATGGTCTTGTGATAAAAGCATCAGACTAGAACTCAGGAGACTGGGGTAATATCCAGGGTAACCATGGGCAAGTTAAGTAGGGTAATATTTTCAAAAGCACCTAAGTGACTAAGGAGCCTAAGTCCTTTTTTCAAAATTGACCTAGGCACTTAGGAGCCTATGTTCCGTTGTCTTTCCATTAGACTTAGGCTCCAAAGTTCATTTTGAAAATGGAATTTAGGTGCTTTTGAAAACGTTACCCTTAATCTCTCTGCGGCTCAGTTCCTCATTTATTAGGTAGGGATAACATCGCTTACTTACTGTCTCAGTCTCATTGAGAATGTATGGTTTTGGGGGACTATGTCTTTGCACAGCACTAGGGCAATGGGGCCCAAATGTTAGCTGGGGCCTATAGGCCATTACAAATAATAGATAAATTCACAGTTTCAAGTTGGTGAAGCTGTTCACACACACCGAAGACCAAACACCATCATCAAATATTATACAGAATTATCACTGATCTACAAAGAGATTCTTTTAGAACTAGTCACTTCCAGCTGTTATGACTTGGCGTTTGAATGGGCAAGTGAGGGTACCACCTGTAAGTAGCTGTTACAGTGTAAGCCTTGACAGCAAGACAAGGTGTCTGCTGCCGTTTGCCAGCTCAATGCAATCTGATTGGGCAAAGGGTGTTGTGCATTCAGCCAGACTCCCTCCTTATGGTACGCCCACACTACCTGCTGGATCGATTGATTTATTGTGTTTCATCTAGACACGATAACTCGATCCCCAAACACGCGCCCATCGACTCTGGAACTCCACCAGGGCAAGAGGCGGAAGCGGAGTCAATGGGGGAGTTGCGGTCGTCTATCCCGTGCCGTGAGGATGGGAGGTAAGTCGAAATAAGATATGTCGACTTCAGCTACATTATTCCTGTAGCTGAAGTTGTGTATCTTACATCGACTCCACCCCAGTGTAGACCAGCCCGACGTCTTAAAGGGAAATCATTCCTTACAAAACAATGCACAAGGTGCTTCCGTTCTTCCCATCTCAACCACAGGGGATGAGCCAGGCTCACAACTCTTCGGATACATATTGGCCTTGCTACTGTGCTATGAGGAGAGTGCAAAGGAGCCCGGACTGAGCAAGAAAATTAAGCTGTGCTCTGTCTCCATTAAATAACAGCTTAGCGTTAAATGAGAACCACATCTGCATACTTGATCCGCTTGTGCAGTTCATTCTTGAGATGAATCCTTCGCTGACATAAAACAGATTGCAACGGGATTGGCCTTGTCTTACGTGCAGTTTTTTTAAAAGAGAATTTAAGCAATAAACCTTTACGCCTGCCATTTTAAAGGAAGCCAAAAAGGTATGAGAATGAACACCCTGATTTTCCAAGCTTACTCCTTTGGGTGATGTATGGTGTCTAACAGATAGTAAATAACTCTCTTGATTTTAGCTTGAGATCTTCATACCATACAATACGTGACCAAATGAAGAGGTTACTGCCACATTTGGGGCATTTTCTGCTATGATATAAATGGAGATTAAAGCCAAAGGACATTTTTCATGACTTTCTAGGATAAAAATGCTCTATTTGGGGAGCCTGAAACTGCGTGTGGCCTTTCATTTGCTTTTCAGTATTACTCTGTCTTCCATAAACAATGTGGCATGGAAGTGAGACCCTACAGCACATTCTAAAAGTCAGGCATGAAAGAAAGGGCAAGTCATGATACATGTGCTGCTTTCATTTGACTTCTTGTTCTTAAGTTACCAGTGCCTACCTTTGTTATTTGTGTTATAGCAGCACATAGGAAACCCAATTACAGGCCCCACAGTGGTAGGTGCTGCACAGAAAAATAAAGACAACGCTCCTTGCCCCAAAGAACTTACAGTCCAGGAGTCAATCAGAAAGTGACATCCTACTGTAAGATTATATTTCATCCCTTTGGGAAATTAACACAATATTTCTAATTACATTTACTGCTGGTGAAAGAAGCCAGCCAGCCAGCCCTGGAGAGTGAAGTCCTCTAGTTTTTGATAGATTAGACAAGGGATGGCCAAACTGTGGCTCATGAGCTGCATGCAGCTCTTTTACACTTGAAGGGCGGCTCACGGAGCCCCTCATGCTCCTCCCATTCTCCAGCTACCAGACTGGGAGCAGGGAGCTCGGATCTTCTTCCCTGCAGTGGAGCTAGGGGCTTCTGCCCAGCGGGAAAGGAGTCTGCGGGCTTCAGCCCCACAGGAACTGGCTGCCCAGGCTTGGGGGTTCAGCAGGATCAGGGCTGAAGCCCTGAGCCCCAGTACTATTAAAGATGGCTCCCACTCTCTGCTGTAGGAGTAAGTTCACCAAGGTCTTTAAGGGTGAGAAAACTGGGGGGAAATCTGTGGGTTTCCTGAGAGACATGCAGAGACCATCCAGAAAACAAAAAGGAATTAAATTACACATTCTTACAGAGCAGTGACAGTATGCAGGACACTACAGTAATATGAGTGCATATGCTCTAGCTGCATTACCCATCAAAGAAGCCTGTCACTGTAACATACACTCGCTGTAATTACCTACCTCACTACCTTTGACCGCACTGCTTTACCAATTTATGGTGTGCGGATGGGTTACTTTAAACTGCGTACTGTTCTATTACCTATTATACAGGCTAATAGTGGAACTCTGTCATCAAATTACCACCAGGGCATCTGGTAGTGAATATCGCGCCACTGGCTCAGTGTTCTAACATCATGCTGAGAACATGCCCAAAGCAGGAAGGGCTTTTTGGGACTCCAGAATCTTATTTAGAAAAGTAAAGTTTGCTGGAAACACAAAACTACAGGAGCTTCTTTTTTTTCTTTTTCCCTTATTTCCTCAGTGCAGTTTCTAGCTGGAATAGCTCGAAATGAATTTGGTTTTATGGGCTATATTTTCTCACTACTGTTTCTCAAAAGCATTTAAGGTCTCGGGTAGCTTATTTGCTTAAAGGAGATGAAATGTTCTGTTCCAAGCAATTTTAGTAGCTGAAATGGGAGGTAAACAAGGGATCAGGCTATTGCAGGTCTATCTAAACAAGACTAAATACTGTACCAGAGCGGCTTTAGTTATAATACCATAAGCCTGCTACCAAAGAACAATATTTTATTATTAACATGCTAATTTTCTGATCCACAGCAATCCTCTTGGAATCATTACCTAGTCCACTGTATGGAAACGCCACTGAGATTTATTTTTTGCAGAATTAATCTATAAAGTTGATTTCTAATATATGTGTACGATATATTGTATCATTCACACTGCAGCGTATTGGGTGAGATTGAATCACATTAGTATTCCCTCATGGTCCCTGGCCCTGGGTTGAAATATGCAAAGTGGTATCACTCCTACATGATAATTCTGAAGACGATTTTTGTTTATTAGTCACTTTGTAAGTGTTGTGCATGCAAAATACACCAGCCCCAGTGCAAGGAAATGTATTGTCAGTACGCAGCGTTGGGAATGACAGCTCTGTCTATTATTATGTAAATCACCCCAACACACTCAAACAACAAGTGTGCTTTTGAAAACCCTCTCATTTGTAGATAAGATTTGACAGTGACCCAGCTGAGAATTCAGATTTAGCCTCAACACACAATAGTTTACAGCAGGAAAGTTGAATGTGAACCATTAAAATAAAAATTGTGCCAAGGATCTACATGCCCTTTGTCCATTCTGTCCAATACAGAGGATTCTCAGAGCACTGTCTCCTCTGTACGGTAGGTTCCATGTAGGGGAGATAGTATGAGAAATTTCAGATCCTTCAGCAACACAACCTGCAGCCTCCCAGCCCTTTTGCCATCATATGGACTAGGTCATCTGCCTGTGCCAGTGTGCCCATTGTGCAGGCTGCAGTAGGAAAAAGGAAAAATGGGCAGTTTGGGCACCCAGCGCCATGAGCCAGATATATAGTATTAAAGCAGACAGCACCCACTTCCATTCTGAATCAGCTGTGAGCAGGAATTGTGAACCCAGGTCTCCAACTTTCCAAGTAAGTGCCCTAACAACTGGGCTACTGGCTATCCTGGGATCTCTCTCTCTCTCTCTCATTCTGCACTGCAGAAAAATGCCCATTTATGACAATGGGAAAGCAGGAGTAGAGGCCAGTCATTTGGCCCAAAATGGCATAGAGAAATTACAAGTAAAGCCTAAACCTCTTTATATAGGGGAATGTATTTCATATACATGAATACCTCCCAGGAAGCACAGGAAATAGGTAAACCACTAGATTTTGTAACTTTTAAAATATTTTTAACCCTTTTTTTTTTTTGCTTGCAACTGCCAATACAAAGCATTAACCTTCTCAGAGTTCTGTTTCATAGAACATGACCATCTCATTGCTCAGTAAGAAGACAGAGTAACAATGAACTGAGCAAACCCAAATAATGCCACATGTAATCATGATACAATTGACCTTTACATTCTGGAAACTGAGTTTTCTACATACCATCTGTGTATAGAGATGGGTTAAAATCCACATAATTTCTCCAGAGCTCTCTTTCTGGTACAAGGGAAATAGGAAATACGGGAAATAAAATACAGGAAATAAGAGGAGGACCACCATGTCCACCTGATATTTGCATATAATGAGAACTGCATTGCAAAGTTTTTCTTCAGCAACTCTACGACTTTCAAGCAGCAATTTAAAATAAAAATAAGCAAACGATGTTCATAAAGGCAGCTTTGCCCGTACAATGATCAAATGTAACTTGAGAATGCATCTGTCAATGGGAAGAACTATGAAATGTATATTATGGTGTAGTTTATTTGAAAGCAATCAGTCAATTTGTAAATATTGCCATTTCTTGATTTGAATCATGTTAATCATAAACATGATTTGAGGAATGAAATAAACATGGAATTCTCTATATCATCTGCACCCATACTAAACCTAACTGTTTCAATCAAATAAGGTCCCTGAAGTTTTTTCCGTATTTTACAGATATGGCTGGTGGTATCTATTTCTTATTTTTTTAAATAATTCTGAAACCCTAAAACTGATAACAGAAGAGAGACCTACACTCTGTCATTCCAGAATCCTGTAGAAGATTAGAGAGGACACATGTAAGGGATCAGGCTTTTTAACTAGTTATCCTGAAGAAATGGTAATTCTATTTACTAGAATGCAGAAGGTTTTTCTAGATGTCATGTATCTTCCTGCCCTCAGACAGAGAACATTGCAGAGCAGTGAGGTTCTTGGCTGGCCACATGCTCACTGACACAGACGCAGGCAGGGTGGAGAGTTGAATGGAGTGTGTTGTTGGGGGTGGGTGTGTTGTTTTGTTTTTATGTTCATTTTTTAAAAGAATTAAGGCCCCTGTCCTTCAGGGAGGGAGTATGAGTGTGAGCGTTCATTCCTTTGCGCGTGCGTGTGTGTTCGTTCCTTTGCCTGGGCAAAGCTCCTTACTAAATCAGAGCATGTAATTGTATTAGGCAATATTTAATAAAATACCAAAGGTTCTGATCCAACAAAGTGCCTAGAAACCTCTGCAACGGGCCTAGTGCCCTCAACTCGCAAAGACTTGAATGGGAGATGGGAACACTCAGCTCCTCCCAAAGAGGAATCTCATAAAATCAGGCCCAAATACAGCTACAGAACAAAATTAAAAGCTCAAGATAAGAAATACTGCTGATGCAATTTTAAGACATGCTCATGTTATGTAGCTAACCAAATCATCTGCCCTCAGGATTATACATTTCCTCACCCACCTATTAAAAAAACAAGACACAGATAAAGAATAAAGGAAAGATAAAAAATAATCTCTGCAAGGTGAGAAATATCAGTTGAGCCTTGCTGGATTTTTCAGATCAGGCCATCTCTAGCAAATCAAAGCCAATTGGAAGGAGCATTCTCCTGACTTCAGGTGGGAAATAGACAGCAGGAGCAAATCAGCTCTCCAGAGCAAACATCCTGTTTCCATGCTAGCAATGAACATCAAGGGCCATAAGGGTAGAAAACTTAACCTACAAGTAGACTAGGATGTTTAGCAAAGTTTCTGTATGAGGCATTCAAGTCTCAAAAACCCATATAAGCACAAAAGCTTGTCTCTCTCACCAACGGAAATTAGCCCAATAAAAGATATTACCTCACCCACTTTGGGTCTACCATAGTAAGGAATCATTATACACAAAATATTTATTCCCACTTGTCAGAGCCTAATCATGGTTAAGAGACAATATAACATATATCTGACAGATATTTACTGCTGTCCTTGTGAAGAGGGAATGAAATTCTCCGAGGGAAGCTAGAACCCAAATGGAGCCTCTTTCGCTCCATCCCCCCACCATGTGGTTCTGGAGCGAAAACTGCAAAGAGGAGCCAGCCAGAGATTCCAAAGGATTGGCACAGATACAGCCAAAGGAGGGACCTTCTGATCCCAGAGAATTTTCTACAGTTCTGACTGGACTATCTCTGGACTGTGGTGACTGTCCATTTGCTGCAACCCTCTCCCCGCCTCTTCACCTCAGCTCACTCCACACCTACCCCTTCTCCCCTCTTCCCTATCTTCCTCACCGGTTTCCTTTCAATGTCTCTTCTACTTTCACTTTTCTTTCTATTCAGCTGATCCCCTGCTAAATAAACCAACCCTTCAATAAATCCTGAAGCTAATATGCCATTTGCTGCCATCACATTGTTCACTCTGCTTGTGTTCTGCCCCTTCCCCCACCCTGTGTCTGTCTTGGCTATTTAGGTTGTAAATGCTTCAGGACAGGGGACCATTCACTACTCTATATTTGTATACTGCTTATCACAAGGGGTCCCATTCTTGGTTGGTCCTCAGGCACTACCCTAATAAATATGACTATTAACCACTACCTAGCACAAAAACAAGTTCCATTCTGATACACTGACACTTTATAACTTAATGTATCAAGAAAGGATCAGGGTGATACCAGAGAGCTGCAGTGGGTGAGGTAATAACTTTTATTGGACCCATATCTGTTGGTGAAAGAGACAAGCTTTCGAGCCACACGGAGCTCTTCTTTGGGTCCAAGCTTGTCTCTTTCACTAATAGAAGTTGGCCCAATAAAATACACTACTTCACCGACCTTGTCTCTCTAATACCCTGGGACCAACATAGCTACACTGCTTACAAGGTTATACCAGGCGTAGATGATGTTTATCCATCATTTTAATCTACTAATTGGCAGGGGGACCCAAAATCTCCACAGTTGTCACAGATCAACAGCATGAACCCGAATATTTAAACTTGTAACTGGATTGCTCAGACAGATGAAAGATATATGAAAGCTACATTTAGCCAAAGAGGTCCCAATGGGTTACACAGTGGAGGCCCCTCAAGACCATTTTTTTTTCCGTTTCAATAAGTCATCAAGTGTAATTTATAACGATTAAATCAGCTGTACAATGCATAACAACATCAGGGTTTTGCTAAATTATTTATTTGTATTGCAGTCATGCCTAGGAGCCCCAGTCATGGAGCACAACTCCATTATGCTAGGCACTATACAAATACAAGATAAAACCATGGCACTTTTCAGAAGCCAGACTTCATAGAATGGCAAAAAGTTAGTGAATTGAAAGTTAAGCACACTCAGTGTTCTGAAGCTTAACCTACTCCAAATGGCTGAGACAGCCAAATTCCACTTGCAAATCTGTGCTCCGACTGTTATTTTTTAAATTATGCTAGCATCTAGAGGTCCCAACCACAACCGAATCAATATAACAAGCCACAGTTTGAAAGTAGAGGAAAGGCTTTATATCCAGTGTTGAAACCAATAAAGGCAAGAATTTGCGCATGATACAGTTTGAAAACTGCCCCAGGAACTGATTGAGGCCATGCACTGAATCTACACTGCAAAGGAACAATGCATATTCTTTCAAGCTAAGTGCAGTAGAGACTTTTTTTGGCATTATCCTCTGTTGAAGGTTTTCCAACACCTTTAAAGCCAGTAGATTTTGGGAGAGACACAAGATAACATGGAGTAACAAATGAAGCTGCCAGCACTGACTGGGAAGCGGAAGTGAGTCAGTGCACCTGTAGGATAATGTAGACCGACCTGACAAATGTGACACCTAAATGGATAAATTTCCTCCCATATCAATGTACTGTGTAGGGGAACCTAAGGGTAACAAACTTTATTGTCAGGCTGTACTCAAACTATAGAGTAGAACAGGACCGCTTCCCAGAAAAATATTTCAAAGCCAAATTCCGTATTCTCAATGTAATTAGCCAGAGAAATATAGAAAAATCTCCTCCTGCAAAAGTTCAGTCCTTGTCTACTCTGGAGCTAGGCACAGATTTCAGCCACAAGTGTAGCTGCACCACAGCAAACCCTTCTTGCAGACAGGGTAAAATGCTGATAGTCAGATTTGCACCAGCATAGCGTGGCCTAGTTTCAAGCACTGTAAATAGTAGCTTTGTCTGTCTACACAAAGAGTTCCGCACAGAGCCTACTGCACCTGGCTGGTAACGGATGACTGAAACTGAAGCAAAGGTGCTGTGTAGACAATACCTTAGTTTCACCTAGTTTCCCATGAGCAACCTGATTCAGAAGGAGAAATTACAAGTCGCTGACAATAAGACAACCACTCGGGGACTGCGTAAGTGCCAATAATTTTGACAAGTATCTTCTCATTTCCTGGGGCAATCCACTGAATGGGAATGGAGTATTTAGTGCCTAATTATTCACGTCTGATGCTTTCTCTCTGTTTTCTAAATAACATGTATTTAATGCTAAAATGATTTAAACAGCTGATCCAATCTGAGCCCCTGGCAAAGAGGATGAAATTTAGCATGGCGATAGCAGTTTAAACTCCCAGATGGCTGACCCAGAGGTGAGGATTACACTATTATCAGCATGCATAAAAATTCTTGGAGAAAAAAAACATGTATGGCAAATCCATTAGAAGAGGGAGACAGAGAAATCAACCAAGAATACTAGCATTGTGGGGGAAACAGTAACTAATTAAGCCTCTAAAATTTCCTGCCTTTCTCGTCAACTGGATGTCTTCTCTCACATGAACAATACCATCATGGGCCTCATCCTGAAAAAATGCACCTGTTTTAATTGGATTCATGTGAGTTGACCCACTGATGTCAATTAAGTCAAGCATATGTATAAGCCTTTACAGGCTGGGACCTCTAGCAAAAATTTTATAACTAGCGAGCAACCTTTAATGCTAGTCTATAACCAGTCACATTAACCCTGACTGGAGCTAGATATGGAGGCAAGCCAAATACAACAGGTTCATACATCAGATTTCCCAGTTCAGGAGCCCAATCTAGTTTAATCACACATGCAAGAAGTCCCTAAAGTGAGTTTCACCTAGGCCAGTGGTTTGATGGGGAAAAAATCAAGGATCTCCTAGGTGCTGCAGGGGGCATTGCTGGCTGGCTATCCAGCAGGAAGGAAGCCGAATAGGTAAGTAGTTACCTTCTGCCTACTTCCATTTCAACTGGATAAGGCAGTACCCTTTGCTTCCTGTCATAAGCAATTCTGAGATGCTACTGTGCAGTTAAACAGCTGCCACATTCCACCTTTGAGATGGCCACATTGCAGAGGCAAGAGAAGTGATGTCTACTTATAACTTCTATGGGAGTTTGCAAAACTGCTGTATAAATATAAGTGATACCTACATATACATTGTATATAAGCACAGTGTGAATTCTTTTCCTCTATGGCATCAGTCGGTCTAACTATGTTCCCAAGAAAAGACATAGCAGCAAAGGAGATACAGGGTTCAGCCTACTGTCCATGTTCCCAGTGATCTCACTGGGATTTCTTGAGTCAGGATTTGATCCCAAATTAAATAATATTCTGAACAGCCACTATGTAGAATTTGTCTTCTACAGATAGCGGACACGTTTAAATAGACTGCAGTCAGTATTGCAGCTATTCATATTCATGAGCTGTGAAATGGGTATGTCCTGACTGTCCTTGGATTGGAAAGTAAAAGTTTTCATATCATGTGCTTAAAGAACACCAAGCTGAGACTAAATCTGTATGACGGTTGGCTTCAAATACACCAAACACCAGTGGCAACAGATGTGAAGGCGCTGATGAGCCTGATGGGGAGGCTCTGGCAAAAAGAGCGTTCAGCAGGAATGAAATGGGAGAAAGAGAAGTGCAGGTTAGGACACAAGACTTCAGCCTCCTGACATCTATCTTGACAAAGGATGAAATGATTTGTGGAGCACTGATATTTAAAGGCATGCAAAGCTAGCTTGTGACCTGGCCTACACAGCTCCTCAGAGTACGCAGGAAATGAGAATTCACATTACATGCCTGCACAGGTGACACAGACCTTGGGAATCAGCAGGCATGCTGCCCCGACTGGCTGGGCCAGGGACTGGATGCACCTTTGCTCTGCTCCCTTCGTGCATCCAACCAGTGTAGCTGAGCTAGCTCAGAAGGTGCTGTAATGTACTGCTGATATAAGCTAGTATCACACAACTATCTCACCAGAGTAAAGCAGGGAGCGAAGTATTATTATATACACCTTTACCTCAATATAACGCTGTCCTTGGGAGCCAAAAAAATCTTACTCCGTTATAGGTGAAACCATATTATATTGAACTTGCTTTGATCTGCCAGAGTGCGCAGCCCCTCCACTCCCCTCCCCGAGCACTGCTTTACCGCTTTCTATCTAAATTCGTGTTATATTGGGTGGTGTTATATCGAGGTAGCGGTGTATTTCTATTACAGTAGTGCCTAGAGACCCCCATCGAGATTGGAGCTCCAAGGTACTACATGCTGTCAATACACATAGTAAGTGACAGTGTAAACTCCAAAGAATCAGAGAATCAGAGAATATCAGCGTCGGAAGCGACCTCAGGAGGTCATCTAGTCCAACCCCCTGCTCAAAGCAGGACCAATCCCCAACTAAATCATTGCAGCCAGGGCTTTGACAAGCCTGACCTTAAAAACTTCTAAGGAAGAAGATTCCACCACCTCCCTAGGTAACCTATTCCAAGGGCTTCACCACCCTCCTAGTGAAAAAGGTTTTCCTAATAGCCAACCTAAACCTCCCCCACTGCAACTTGAGACCATTACTCCTTGTTCTGTCATCTGCTACGACTGAGAATATTCTACATCAGTGGTTCCCAAACTGGGGTTTGTGAACCCCTGGAGGTTCACGAAATGTTACGGGGGTTCCCAGGAAAAAAATCTCTAATAGTGGACAGAGATCCTGGGCAGCACAGGGCCAGCAGCCCGGAGCCCCTCTAGACTTCCAAGAGCTAAGCAGATCAAAGCAAGCATATCTATCACACTGAGGAGATTAAACTTCAAGACTCCTTATAAGAAATGGAAAGGGTAGTGGATATTTTTTTGCTGTTCTTAAAATTAAACAGGCAGCTAGTATTGTTTTTTAAATATACTATCTAAAGGAACACAACATGGGGTGAAGTGACTTACCCAAGGTCTCAAAGCCAGTCAGTGGCAGAGCCAAGACTAGAACCCAAGTCTCCTAACTCCCAGTCTAGTGTCCTACACACTGGCTCATGCTGCCTCATGGGTTAGTGAGGTTTACGAAACATGTCATGCTGTGGTCTGTGACTGAAGACACAGTGTTCAGCTTGCAGTTTACAGGACAAGAAGGTGGCGTATAATCACTCAGAACAGCAGGGCAGTCCAAAAGGGGGGAGGGCAAGTGGGTCAATTTGCCCCAGGCCCTGGGCCTCACAGGGGCCCCCATGAGAATATAGTATTCTATAGTATTACAACTTTTTTTTATGGAAGGAGCCCCCAAAATTGCTTTGCCCAGGCCCCCTGAATCCTCTGGGTGGCCCTGTAACAGCTGCAGCAACAGGAATTTCAGCCCTTGACTTTCCTCCCCACTCCCACTCCAGCAAGAGTAATATCATATTGCAGCAGCACTGTACTGCAGTGACACTTGCATCATATTTCAGCATATCATTACAGATGGCAAAATGGAAAAGGCTTAGGGCCAGATTCTAGAATACTCCGTCTGGCATCCAGGCTACAGAATCCTCCTCCTCTCTAAAACACTGGGCTTGCACAGCACATGTGGCAGATGGAGTTTTTATTGAACCAGACCCAAGAGAGAAGAAACAATTAAGATTATTCCATAGTTAAGGTATAAATATGACACAGGAAAGGCAGGTAATCCATCTGTCAGATAATCATCTTGAAACTGTAATTAACAACTGCCTCTGTAATGAGATGTACCAGTCTCAAATATATTTCTCTCCATTTTGTATCTAACCAGAGCAGCAGGTAGGAATAAGGGTCTAAATATAATTTATACTTCACAATTTTTAGAAGTTTTTTTAAAATCATCTTGTTCTTAACTCTTAATACCCAAAATTGCACATTTAAGGGCTCTTCTACAGTTCACAGCAAGCTGAGGCGTAAATCTACCCTGAACTAGCCTGCCTTGGACGAAGTGTCCGTGTGGACCCTGCTGACACATATTAAAAGTTCCCTAGTGCACTTCGATCTACCTGCTTTGAAATAGGAATAGATCAAAGTGCATGAGGGAACTTTAAGTGCGTCAGAACTTAGTCTGTGGTAGGCTAGTGCAGCAGAGATTTACACCTCAGTTTGCCATGAACTAAGTGTTTGTGTAGCTAACCACTACAATTCTTGCTACTTACATTTTTCTGAATATGGCTGATGAGCTGATTCGAAAGCTTTTGTCTCTACAACTGTATGGTATTACTTATGTGTCTGTCTGCACCAGGGTTATCTCTAGAAATATTCCCTGTCAAAAAAAAGAGAATTTATGATGAAAGCAATGTTGTGGACTTATGATTTTATCATAGGTCTTGCAACATTTCTTAAATTCCCAGCACCTGGACTCTTGTGAATACATGAAATTTTTTTTTTTAAATAATAAGTTTCTAGTCCTCCTGGTAGCAGAGAAAAGCTTAAAAAACAAAAGCACATCCTAAAGATTCAAAAGTCAGACTGGTGATTAAAGAGCACAGCCCTCCCATTAACATTTTTAAGTCTCATAATTTTTATTAAGCCAATCTCATGATTTTTGAACACTTAGGACTGACAATATCATGATCAAGTGAAAACAACTGCATACACTGACTCTCCCATTAATCCTCTCTGATAGAAAAGTGTGCCCATTTTATAGCTCTTGGATAAAAATTGAGGGTCTGATTTTCAAAAGTGCTGAACACTCCCGATTTTCACTGAAGTCAGTGGGTGCTCAGCACCTCTGAACAATGGACGCTAAGCAACTTACCCATGGCCACACAGTCAGTTAGTGTAGTTCAAA
This sequence comes from Chelonoidis abingdonii, assembly GCF_003597395.2. NCBI lineage: Eukaryota > Metazoa > Chordata > Testudines > Testudinidae > Chelonoidis > Chelonoidis abingdonii. The sequence goes on from NC_133788.1 coordinate 11,586,124, forward strand.
CCAGAGTCACAAATATGACTCTGGAGCCCTGAAATTCAGTAACTGCTGCACTTGCTGTCACTTCAAATTATTTCCAGCCTGTTGTCAACAACTTCTTCTAAATGAAACATTTTTAAAACTACAGGACTAAATATAACCATCCTCTACGTCTGCATCTACAGGTCCCTGTTGGGTCTCCAACCTTCTTCATAATTAAAGACTTAACAAAGAGTTCTAAAATAAATCTTTCGCCTTTGGGGATCAAAGATCCATCACAACCCCAGTGATTAATAAGTATGTTCCAAATAAAACCTTCCCCCTGCCCCATCTCTTACAAACTGCCAACTTGCTCCTTGTGTCTTTCCAGCTAGACATTCACAGAAACATTTTACATAACAGACTGCCTTCTTCTAAGCAGACTGCTGTTCCTTCCCATTCCTTGGCATCTACTTCTTCAGAACAGGGCTAGATCAAACAGTGGGTACGTCTACACTGCACGATTATTTCGAATTAGCTTAAACCGATATTACAAAACAGATCTAATAAAATCGGTTTAGCGCGTCCACAGTGGGATCCTGAAATCGATTGTTTGCGTCCATGGTCCAAAGCTACCATCGATTTCAGGAGCGGTGCACTGTGGGTAGCTGTTCCTCAGCTATCCCATAGTTCCCACTTCCGTTGAAGCACAGTGCCTGATGGGCAGAAAACATTTCCCCGGTGGTGCTGGGTACAGCCTCACCCTCCTTTGTGAAGGCAGCAGACAACCTTTGGCGCTTTTCGCGAGTGCATTGAGCAAACGCATAGCACAGCAATCTTTCCCTTTTTTTCACGTGTGGGGGGAAATAAACTGAGGAGCTGTTCCCTGAACCACGCCAGACACTGTGTTTGAACCTACAGACATTGGGAGCTCAGCCAAGAATGCAAATAATTTTCAGAGACTGCTGTACTGTGGGATAGCTGGAGTCCTCAGTACCCTCTCCTCCCTTCATGAGCGTCCATTTGAGTCTCTGGCTTCCCGTTACGCTTGTCACGCAGCGCTGTGTATCCTGGAGTTTTTTATTCAAACGCTTTGGCATTTCGTGTTCTGTAATGGAGCTGGATACAACAGATTTGCTCCCCATACAGCGATCAGACCTAGTATCTCCCGTACGTCTATGCTGGAGCTCTTTTTCGATTCAGACTGCATCGCCAGCCGTGCTGATCAGAGCTCACGCTGGCAAGCAGGAAATGTAATTCAAAGTTCGCAGGGCTTTCTGTTTACCTGCCGCTGCATCCGAGTTCAGATTGCTGTCCGAAGCGTCAGTGCTGCACTCTGGATGCCGCCAGAGGCCAATAACGTCGATTTCCGCCACACGAACCCTAATCCGAGTTATCGCTATCGACTAGCACTACTCCTCTCGTTTGGGAGGAGTTCCGAAATCGATTTAAGGAGCCGTTTAACTCGATATTAATGACGACGTCATGTGAACGGATACAGCGTTAAATCGGTATATCGGCCATTAAACCGATTTAAAGTCGCAGTGTAGACCTGGCCAGTGTGTGTGGCTCAGACCCTGCTATAGCAATCACATAACTCAGCTTGAAGGGGCCAGACAAGCCAGATGAAAGCTTGTCTGGTCAGCACAAGAGGAAGCTGCTGGGTCTCATGCTAATCTACAGGTTGATCTGGTGGAGAGCAAATCTCTAAAGTAAAAAACCCTACTTCAACCACAGCTCCACTTGCCACAAAACTGACTCTCCGCTGTCACCTCCTGTTCAGTGCTTTATAGCTCCTTTAAAAAATACTGCAGGATTCCATTCCTAAAAGCACTACAGTAGTGGCCCAAAAGATTGCATCTTACCGTAGTATTGCTAGATTGCCTATTGCTTACAGTGCTATCCTGGCATTTGGGCAACATGGCTTCAATTCCCTGCTCTGCCACAGACTTCCTATGAAACCTTGGCAAGTCACTGAGTCTCTCTGTGCTTCAGTTCCTATCTGTGAAATGGGGATAATAGTAATTCCCGATCTCACAGAAGTGTTGAGAGAGTTAATACATTAGAGATTGTGAGGCATTCAGATGCCATGGCAATGGTGGCCAGATAAGTACCTAAGACAGGGTTTTGCATGATTGCTGTCAAATAACATCGTATGACTTTTTTAAAGGAGGACACAATATCTAACAGACCAACTAGTGAGGTAGCATTCTTTAGCTCTAGCATTTTAGTCAGAGTTATCTGACTCAGCATCCAGCAGTTAAATCTTAAGGCAAAGTCATTTGTGCTAGAGCAACTTCAAGTTAAAAATTATCACACAAGTATCTGCCCTGACCGGAAAGTTAATTTCCCCCCTAGTTCAGGCATAAAACAGAACAATACCTACTTGTAAAGCAAGACCTTTTCTGATTATGTTTCTGCTGGGCATACAACCAGCAAGGATGACACAAAAATGTGAGGGTTAATAGTAAATAATCTTGCTGCCTTTTAACACGTCAGTGTCTGCCTGTAAAAGCCATTGAAAAAGGTGTCAAGTTTCAGTGTGCACTAAAGATAGTGCTTTTGAAATGTGCACTTGCTGGAACAAGCACCTGTCATAGCATCTTGAGAACCTTTTTCCTTAGTATTAGCAGAGTGCAGGTGAAGAAAGTCAAGCTTGGTTTAGAGGAAGACTGGATGTAATTTTAGACCTGGTGATAGCAAGGCTTTCTGCAGAAGAGCCCTGGATCCTTAAGAAACTCATAATATAAATAAATAAATAAAAACTTGAATTCAGACAGCCTGGATGTTCTTGACTTACAAGCTCGCCATAGAAAAAGGTTATCACACAAGAATGCACTTTTGCTTGTTTGAATGATTCCAAATGATACTTCAGCCATAGCTGAACTTCAGCTTCAGCCGTAGCAGCTATAGTGTGGACACACTCTAAATCATATAGACTTCAAATGAGACAGAAATACCCAAATGCCTGTATCCCTTTTGGAAATGAGACTTAAGCGATTTTGAAATTTTTTACCTCTACTATAGTAAGTGAATCAAACTAAGTGTTAATTGGTGATTGACAAAACAATAAAGAGAAACCAAAACTTATTTCATATACATCACTTTTTTAAAAACAAAACACAACAAAACAAAGAAAGTTGAAAATTTCTGCAAATCAGGCAACACCACACCCAAGAATGGGGTAAGGAAGGGAATTCAAGTTCTCTACTCAGCAAAGAGGAAGGAATCCTTTAAGAATGCACACGTCATTTTAATTGATATTTCCCCCAATATTCATTTCCTTTGCTCCACCATATTAAGTCATTTGCACAATGCCTGGTTGTACCTGCCATCAGTTGCTTTCACTCAAGGGCCACTACCCTGTGCTACCTCATGAATCAATTTGCACTGGATGAAATGAAAGAGACCCTTATTTAAATGAAGATGTCACTTTCCATTTTCTCCTTATTGCATCATACTAAATATAACGTTCAAAATCATTCATAGGTGAAGCAAAGTAAAGTCAGAGCTGACAGAGAGCGACTGTTTGGGGGAAGTTTTTAATCATGATTTTGCTCTTTATGAAAAAACTGTTTCTATCCTTTGAGAAGACTAACTTTAGTGGATCAGGGATGACAGTGATGGTTCTCTACTCCATTCCTAAGCATAACTCTACAGTAGCTGGATGTTGCAGCTACAATCATCAACAATTGACCAAAATTGTGAAATGTCAGCCTTGATGATCATCATGAAGCTCCAAAGTTAACATCACTGAGATGAATTGGGATAGTTGACCATCTTAGAGCTATTTTTGTTAAGCACCATCTCAGAAAGATAGTGCTGCACTGGTGCTAGATTCAGGCGTGTGCCATGGTGTGTCTCTCATCCTCCTCCCCCTAAGTACAGGGCTAGAACTTTTCAAGTGAAGGCTTAAACTCTGCAGAAAATGATGGCTCCACTATATCAGGGTGAAAAAATTGGGTTTATTTAGTTTGGAAAAGAGAAGACTGAGAGGGGACATGATAGCAGTTTTCAAGAATCTAAAAGGGTGTCATCAGGAGGAGGGAGAAAACTTGTTCACCTTAGTCTCTAATGATAGAACAAGAAGCAATGGGCTTAAACTGCAGCAAGGAAGATTTAGGTTGGACATTAGGAAAAATTTCTTAACTGTCAGGGTAGTTAAACACTGGAATAAATTGCCTAGGGAGGTTGTGGAATCTCCATCTCTGGAGATATTTAAGAATAGGTTAGATAAATGTCTATCAGGGATGGTCTAGGCAGTATTTGGTCCTGCCATGAGGGCAGGGGACTGAACTCAATGACCTCTCGAGGTCCTTTCCAGTCCTAGAGTCTATGAGTCACAAAATACAGCTCTGCCTGATCCTTGACAGGTTAACTTCATTTATGGCATGCTAACTAAGAAGGTCTGACACCAAGATAATGCAGAGGTTAAAATCCACCTTACCTTTGGATCCTGGAGTTGAACATTCCAGGAGAAGAACCTGAGTATTCTCAGGAAGAAGAGTCACGCTTTTGGCCATTGCTCCTTGTAGTGGTGCCAGATCCTCAGTCTGGGGAGCTTCAGGCCACAAAGAAAAGACTGAGCTGTTAAGTCATACTTTTAAATGGCCATGTGACCATTGCTACCAGTAACAGGCAGCAGATTTAAAACATACATAAGGAAAAACTTCTTCATACACGCAGTCAACCTGTGGAACTCATTGCCACAGGATGTTGTGAAGGCCAAGGGGTTCAAAAAAGAATTAGATAAGTTTGAGGATAGGTCTGTCAATGGCTATTAGTCAAGATGGTCAGAGATGCAACCCCATGCTCTGGGCATCCCCAAACCTCTGACTAGGACTCAACAACAGGGGGTGGATCACTTGATCAATTACCCTGTTCCATTCATTCTCTCTAAAGCATCTGTCACCAGCCAGTGTCAGAAGACAGGAAACTGGGCTAGATGGACCACTGGTGTGATCCAGTATGGCCATTTTTATGTTCTTAATGTATGGGAGGTTGGGAGTTTGATATAGTGAGTATATTTTGAATAAAGGCACACAATTGCTGAGACAATAGGCTCTGTTACAAACTAATACATATAAAAAATAGTTTGACATTCCCTGACTAGCAGCTTATTCAGTAACTCTTATGGAAAGGTGACATCAAAATCTCCAAAGAGGACGGTCCCGAGTCTGATCACTGAGCCCTATGGAAGTTCTCCCACAACCAGCCCTTTTATAAATCTATGTCAAAAGGGAAAGGATAGAGTTTGGCAACCCTAAAGATAACACTCTTTTTTTGTGCAGGCTGGATGAATACTGTTGCAATATAGCACTACCATAGAAAGAGTGTATATCGCAGGCAAAGTGAATTGTAGAAAGGCAATCTATTTTAAATCTACCTTAAAATAAGCAATTTCTATGAAGACATCAAATGTTATTGTTGGTTGTTCAGAACCAAAGGACCCTCTCTCAGATTTGAAAAAAAAAATGTCCAGCAAAACGGACAGACTTCACAGTACCAAATATCTGAATCCAAATACAACATCTAGCCTATCTTCTTCAGATATATTAACCTATGGAGCAATCCACTCTGGTTGCATGGGTCTGAATTTTAGCATATTTTAGGAAGAATGCTGAATGGCAATTTATATTAAATTGTACACTTGAAAGCTGGCTGTGTAAGAGGATTCAGTTTTGGATATGGGCATTGAAAGACACACATTGTGCTTAAAGCAACTCAGATATAATTACAACACAAAATCCAGCTAGTTTTATTCACTTGAATAGTCCTAAAAGTGAATGGAACTACTCAAGTGAACATTTGGCCCTTAGTTTGCTCAATTTTCCTAATTTTCAAGGTTTTCATGTTTCACTCATCTCTATAATCCCAAAGAATTGCTCCCTAAGGCCACTAAAATATTGTACCTTGATCATGCCATTAACTGTTGCCACGATCAAGGTGAGATACTCCAGCTCCAGTTACGCCGTTGCACACATGGATATAATTCCACTGACTTCAACGTGAACTATGTCTGTGCATATTAGGCTGGGCTTGAGCCCTTAGCTGCACTCAGTACTAAACACTATTATGTTTTCCACTAAATGAAGTATTTGTTCTTTTTTCTCTCCACACCATTGCAAATTTCCAGTTGAAGTGGCCAGCTGTCAGTGAGTGCAAGAAATTCCCACTGTGTGCCCAGAGATTTAGATTTACAAATCAGTAACCAACACCAGTCATTGAAACTCTTCCTTGGTGAGCTCAAGTTTTGCTGAATATTTTTAAAAAAGGCTTCAAAGCTCCTGGGCATTGAGGTCACTCCCAGGTTAAAGACCACGCCACACGTTATTTTGAAGATTAAACTATTTCTTTTCCGACAAGTTGTGAATGGTTTGTCAAAATACTTCATTCGGGAGTGTTGGGAAGTTGGAACTGCACCTTGGCTTCTGCACTGGGAGCCTGTGTTCGAATTTCGCCTCAAGAAATCTCAGTGACACAACACTTCCCCGATGTTAGTGAGCAACCTCTTAAGCAATGGCGCATCTCATGCGCGTTAACCCCAACAGAAGAGCTGTCCACAGCTGGGCTTTTGTGGGGAGAGGGAGCTCTGAGAAGATGGGATCAGAACAGAGAGGAAGGATGGGCCAGTGAGCACTAGCCTAGAAGTAGAACAATATAGCTTCAAGTCCCTGCTCTATCAAGACTCCACATGTGACCATGGGCACATCACTTAGCCTCTCTGTGCCTCAATTCCCCATATGTGAATGGGGATAATAGTGCCTGCCTTCCTCACAAGGGTGTTGTGAGGAGAAATACATTAAAGATTGGGAAGTGCTCAAATACGACAGTAATAGAGAAGCTTAGAGAGATGGATAGAACACATGGGAGCATTTTCTGACTCTTTAGCGCTCCCCTAGGATTTTCCATGGGAAAGGATGATCCAGCACTTAGATGTTATGCAGCATTAACTGCCTAATTACCACCACAGCAGTCAACAGCAGCACATACCCCATTAGTAAAATCCAACTCTCAGCCTTCAGTGATTAAATACAAGGGGAAAGCTGAGACTGAATAACCATACTCCAGTGCATGGTCTGAACAGGGAGGTTAGGGTAGATTAAGAGCCTGGGGGTGCAGATTCTGGGCTGATTTATAGCTGTGTAATTCCATGGAACATCAGCGAGTTTTGGAAGCGATCAGAGTATCTAGCTCTAGGAAGCCAGAACAGCTATATCACAGAAAGTCTTAAATGGAGTATTTCATGTACATTATAGTGCATCGCTGGGCCCCAGTTCTACAGTGTGCTGCGAATAGCCATGAGCAGTCAATTGCAATATTGAGGCCTAAGTGCTAATACTAATCTAACAGAACCTATGCAAGGCACTGGATTTCTGGCAATTATCTTGATTCGATTTATATGGGAACTAGAAGTGGCTTTATACTATGGTGCTTCTTAGCATCACACAAAACATCCCTAATTTCAAAGAAATATGCTTTTCACCCCACTACCCCAACCTTGAAGGAACATCTTATGAGACATTCGGGCTGCCATGAAACATAACAGGATTGGACAAGGTCTCAGCCTACAGACATCTCCATCAGAGGCTAATTCCTCCTGGAATGTCTGTGCCGAGGAGCAGTAGCATGTCGTTGTTTAAACTGCATCTCTTCAAGAACAAATACACTTTGTGATGATAGCTAAACTGCCAGGGAAGATAACTTCTATCTGAACATGTTACCCCTTATATTAAATCCAGTGGAGCACTTTTAAGCAAGATAATTTTTTCCTACCTCTCTCTCATATGATATAAGACAACTTTCACTATTGCAAAGCGAAATTTGCACATTTTGGTGCAATGAAATACTTCTGTACCTCCACTGTATAAACAGCTTCACACCTTAAGGATTTGACAGAAAGAAGACTGTACTGTTAGCATGTAACATCCATTCCAGACAACGAGAAAAACCTCATTCTAGAGTTGAAAAAACTCAAGAGGATTTATCCATGCCGGTTCTGGTTCTTGTTTTGCAAACCAGAACACAGTCTCCTATTCTTGGGATTTGTAATCCATATTTTGAGATCTATAATCCATATTTTAAAAAGTCTATTCACTTGGAAGAGACAGTAACAGCAAAACTCAAGTTTTACTAGTAAAAGTGATTTTTATTTATTTATTTATTTATTTATTTTACAAAATAGCTTCTAATGACAGAAAGCTGGACATTTCAGTTTGCAGATGGTATAAAATAATTTCCAATACTGGAAGCTTGAGATAGTAGTAGCTAAAATGTAGTTGAAAGGAAACAAGTGGGTAATCATAACGACGTGATTTTTTAAGATGTGATATCTTGCACTAATACCTGGATGAGAGCACTAAAAACGCTCGGAGAGTCAGTAAGCTATTCCAAGCACAGATCAGTGAGCAGAAAGGAAAAGTGTTGCTCCCAAGACTTTTTAATTGGAAAAAACAGTGAAAAATTGGAACCACAAAGTTGCTTTTCACACTAGGGTTTAGAAAGTATTTTGGAGATGTGGATGGTGAAAGGAAAAAAACCCCATGTTTGATATGGCTTTCTGACCATTACCATAATTAAATATGCCAACTGCATTACATTGTGAGTTTCCAATACCTTTAAAGGATCAATGAAATTTAATTATCTTTCCTTTACAATTCACTGAACCACCATATTTCTTTTTGATACACAGAAAATTAATACATTCCTAGCATATTAGTATCGAAAGATATATGAATTCTAGTCTCCAATTAAGAGAGTAGAGATAGTGTAAAGGCCAGCATGCTGTCTTTGTGGTTGATGGTATGGGGAGAATCATGGCTGTTTGTATTTGGAACCTTTAACTTCCATAGCATGAGAACAAACTTGAACATTTAGGAAAAAAGCTGGAGAAATTACCTATTAGGACATCTACCACACTAGCTTAGACCTCTCTCCTTCTCTCTCTCTCTCACACACACACACACACTTTTTCGCTATAAGCAACCCAAAAGCTGTTTGTATTTGAAACCTTTAACTTCCATAGCATGAGAACAAACTTGAACATTTAGGAAAAAAGCTGGAGAAATTACCTATTAGGACATCTACCACACTAGCTCAGACCTCTCTCTCGCTCTCTCTCTCACACACACACACACACACACACTTTTTCGCTACAAGCAACCCAAAAGCTCAAACATTTAAATTCCCATTACATTTTTTTTTAAATGTTTCATTCATGTCTCCATATAGAAAAAAATGGTGAATGGTGCACAATCACACAAGAGATTGCATTGAAAAGTCAAGTACTTTATTTCCTGCCTTTTCTGAATCACTTTTTACAGTTTAAGAATTGCACTTTAAAAAAATTACAGTCCCACAAATACCAACATATCCAAGCTGTAAGGCAGGGATATTACTAATTTTGAAAATACCAGCTACTGTTACAAAGAAATTAAAAAATAGCAACAACCTTCATAAAACAGCCAGGTTAGATAGTTAGGTTTCAGTCAGGATACATGATGGCATTCTCTGGGAACCCTGAGAGAACACATCTAAAAGATGCATATACCTTAAAAACATGGCAGTAAGCATAGCTCTCTTTAACACATCGCCATAATATGCCTGAAATTGTATTGTTTAACCTGCACAGGCAAATTATACTCCTTCAAGTTTGCTGTAAGTGGAAAATATTCAAATACAACTCCATTCTATAGTAGCCATATGCAACAGGAGTCTAAGCTCCATATAGATGGAGATTATAAATAAACCCACGATCCTCAGCTGGTCCAAGTCAACACAGCATCAATACTTCAACGCAGCTATTCCAATTTACACCAGCTGAGAATCTGGCCTTAGATATTTTCACACTGAGGCTTAGTAACTTGTTCATGAGCAGACATATTGATATTGCATGGAGTTTTCATGCAGCACACTCAAGCATATTTCATAAACAGAATGGTTCAGATTGTTGGAATACAAAAGCATTGTTTCCTCAGTGGTAAACAAAACCCATCTTTATTTAAATGTAAATTCCCAGTAGCAGTTACTTTAATATCTCAGAATATCCCAAAAAGCCATCTGTGGTCCAGTCTCTCCAACAGATATATCAGTGTGACCTTTACTTTTCTATGATAAAAGACAACAGTTTTCTTCGAACAAAAATCCCAAACCTGATTCAGATTTTACTTACATCAGTTTTACACTTATAACTCGGACAAATTCATTGTTGTTACTATATATTTATGCAGGTGTAAGGAAGGCCACAACAAGTCCCCAAGTCCAGACTCTACCATCACAATCAGAAGTTGTCGCAAAAACTGAAACCGTTGAAAGGTTTAGACAATATGTAATATTCCTGAACAAATGTACTGCTTAGAATCAAAACTGCTCTTCATCCATAACTGACAATTTTGATCAAACACACTGACACTTAGGCTCAAAGATTAGCCACCGTTACCCCGCCAAAAATGCAAGTAATGATTTGGTTCAAGAGATTCTGTTGGTGCCTTATTCCTAGTCATTTCAAAATATTGTTGATCGTTCCAGTCTTTCCATTCAAAGGCAGAAATGATTCTTTAAATATTAAGGCCTGATGCATTTAGGTTTTCCTACTGGTCAGGGATTCAAATTAAAATTCACTGCCGGCTTACTCAAATGATCAAATACTGATAGCCTACCTCACTCAAAACTCACACTGAAATCAATAGGACAGTGTGCACAAATCCGATGAGCACAATTTAGCCCAAAAGAGTTCATACAAAACTGAACACATTTTGTTTGGAGGCACAACTATTTAGAAAATATTAAATATAAGAATCCATGAAGTTGGAAGACACTTGGGCATGTTTTAAAGGCTTCACGCTACCAGCATAGTTAGAGGTGTTCTATAACTTCAGTGGATACTCTCCACCTTGCTGGATCAGGCTCTAGATTCATTTTTTTTTTTTTATAGCAATGAGTGTTTCTGTTTGACATACATGTTCATAAATCTTAGGTGCTGCCAATGGCATTATGCTCCTGGTATGGGTCAGGCTTTTAAAACCAGAGCTCCCAAGTTTCATGCCCTCAGACAACCAAACTAGGGGGATAGTTACACTGAAAAATTCGACTCTCCTTAGCATTGTTATTGAAACAGAACATTTAAATGTTGAAACTGGAAGCAAGAAGGCGCCAGCTCTCTCCACTCCAAAAAGCTGAGCAACAAAATAATAAAAGCTGTAACACTAAATTGTGTGGGCCACAGTTACTCTCTAACTGCAAAATCTATACACAGAATAAAATGTACGTGGCACCATGCCAATTATAACAAATTACTTTTATGGATCATTTGTACTAGATTAAAAAGTGTCTAATATTTTAAATCGCGGAGCTAGAAGGAACAGAAGGGAAGAGATTACAAACGGCTTTTGCCTTTTTGTTGCTGTCAAGGGTCAGGGCTATGTGCAAATATTCTGTATCTAAGTTATGCTATATAAGTAAGAAAAACCAAACAACAGCTCTATCTGTCAATCAGGTGAGTGATATCAACACCCCGAGATGTCCTTTGTTTTGTTCTTTCGTTGAAATCTAGTGTCCAAAGGATCAAAGCCCCTCTCTCTGGAGCCAAACACTGCCCAGTGTGGTGTTTTGGCTACATAATCTGCTGCGGCAAAGGTCTTTGATCCCCTGCTATTTTCATACTCCTGGACCAGCTCCTGAAAACGATCATAATCGATCCATGTGCACCATTCTCCATCGATCTTGAACTAGAAAGGGGAAAAAAGAATATTGTCATATCTGGGAGCAATAAAGAGCACCAAAAAACTCTGAATATATGCTTAGCCAAGCTGATGAATTCATAGCTACATTTTAAATTGGGTCATCAAACTGCAGCACTCTTATTCTCTAGACACAGCGTTTCTCCCAGGGAAAAGAAGCCATCCAAAAATTAAGACACGATAATAACTGAATGTGAAAAGCCATATAGACAGTGTATTGTTCACCATCAATGGGAATCAACTTTTTCCAGTTCACATCTTGAAGCTTGACAAAATGCAGACAGATGTGGAACAGTCACTTTTCTTAAGGTGCTAGTCAAAATTGAGTGTTATCTACTGGCATATAGACTTAATTTCTTGCGTGCATTACCTGCATGTCAAAAGTAAATGTCCTTCCGATCCTGTTAACACTCAGTGCTGCCTCCTGAATATCTCATCCTATCCTCTTTGGCTACACTCGACAGCCTATTTCGCAGCCATCTCAGCATTCACCCGAGTGTTCATTCTTATCTGAAGAATATGGTTTCAGCTGCTGGAAAAACCTCTGTTGCAGCCTTGTGTCTTACACAATGTTAGTGAGGTATCCCTGTCTGGAGAATATTGTCCCATCACAGTGATCAACCTGCGCAACAGCCATTATCTTGACTGAAACACTGGGAATTACAACGGGTTCCTCCAGAGCTAAAAGCAAGAGATGCTCCTGGTTCAGCTAAATAGCCAAAGCCCTGCAGTTGGGGGCTTTAACAACTCATATCCTCTGCAGATCAGCATGGATGAGGACTTGTGACACATTCACCAGTGGGTTACATAAGCATGCTGTAATACCAGCTATAGGACATTAGCAACCACCAAGTGAAACAGAATAGGGTAAATAATACAGGTGTGCCTTTGTAGGAAACAAGTTTGAATTATCCTTCAAGAATAAGAGGACAGCGTCTGGGGAACAGAGAAAGGAAGAGAAGCTTAATTACATGAATTCTCCTCTTATGCAATGGGAATTTTAAGAATTGCTTATTTTGACAAGTCTATACTGCATTTGTCTAACAAGCCAGCTCTGCTAATTTAGCAACAGCCTTGATTGAATCCTCAATTAGGCTTTATCAGAGCTAAGTAAGTGCCTATTACACACTCCATCCAAGAAAGACTGAGAATATTCTGGCACTGTGTGTGTCTGTGTGTGTCGTGTGTGTGTAAATACTGAACATTATGCATTTAAATGGCATCTGACTTGGTGCCCAAGAGCTAAAAGCTTTTCAGTAGAAACAATGCTGACATCAGCAACATTTGAAATAAAACTTTACTCCTCTTAATATATTGCTGTCCATCTAATAGTTATGAAGATGGCTTGTCTGAAGATTCCTCAGCATAGTTCTCTTAGCCAAGAATGGGAAAATGCAGAGTCATAATTGCAGGCAATGACTGCATTGTCAAATACTTTTTATTCAGTGTTTGCTCTAAATATGTGATGATACGAAGGCCATGTTCAAACCACGCGATGCATCTATTGTTCTGCATACAGCTAATAAATAAAGCCACTTCCAATATAAAAAGACATTTTTGCCTATAAAACAGTGTGGTTTAGTGGATAGGGTAGTGCATCCAGTGAGAGGAGACCTGGGGCTCTACATCTCTTTTTACCTGCCACTTCACCTCCACCTTTGTCTCTCACCTACGCAGACTAAAAGCTCTGCAGCACAAGGAGACTCTTCCCATGCCCTATGCTCCTAGCACAATGAGGCGCTTCTCTTGGCTGAGGTCTCCAGATGCAGTGGTGCTCAGTGGCTAGAGTTGGAGAATGGGAATCGGGACTCCTGTCTTCTGTTTGTAACTCACTTTGACTCTTGTGATTTTGGGGAAGTCACTTAACTTCTCTGTGCCTTATTCTCCAATCGGTAAACTAGCTATCATGCTCCCTCTATCCTCATGGGAATGAGAGAGAAGTATTTAATGGTTTAAAAGAGCTTTGAATCCCTAGAATGAAAGACATTTAAGAAAGTTCATTAAATGTATCAGGATTCCAACAAATGTTGGCATACAATGCACATGCACTATTTCAAGAGAGGAAACCAACAAATGAATTGTCATTGCAGCCTTAAGTATGTGATACCGTGAAAGTGAACTGTTTAAAGCACAGTGAATCAATTTCCATGACTATACAAGGAACTCCATATATACTTATATATTTAAAATTATATATATAATATATTATAATATATATATATATATATATATATATATATGAAATGGATCAAAGCCATTTAAAGAAGTGAAAATAAAGGGCAACCTAGAGGATGGTGATCAAAGATCAAATAAGATAGTTAAAACCTGAAAACAATTCAGCAAATAGATAGTTCAACAAGCCTACTTTCTTGCAAACCAACAAGGTGCCCTTACCTTGGAAAGGGGGGGGGGGGAACCTTGCAATAATTTTTTTAACTGCATTCAGCAGCTGACAAACTTTGTACCCACTCCCATAATAAGAAAAACTGCTATAACCACAAGTCATCAAGTCAAGATGAAACAAAGATATAGATTAAAAACTACAACAGTCCAGACAGCAGACTACTCTAGCTAGCTAGATTATTAAATTGGTAACAATATGCTAATGTTGTGTATTATCTGAAGGATCAACAGAACTACCACCGAACCCACATCTGCACTGACAAGCTAATCAATAGTGATTCAGTTTCACTCGCACTCAGTAGAACATGAATGTGTGGATTAAAAAGAAATTAAACTCACAAATGGGCTATGTCGCCTTCTTCACGGTGCACAGTAGCTGTTACGGTTACAGAACTCCACTGCTGTCCAGCTTAGGCCTGGTTTACACTGGGGGTGGGGGTGGAGAGGGGCAATCTAAGTCAGTCTAAGTTACGCAACTTCAGCTCCGAAAATAGTGTATCTGAAGTCAATGTACTTAGATCTACTTACCGCAGTGTCTTCACTGCAGTAGGTCGATTGCTGAAGCTCCGGCGTCGACTCCGCCTACACTTCTCGCTCCGGTGCAGTACCGGTGTCAACAGGAGAGCGCTCGGCAGTCAATTTATCGCGTCTTCACTAGATGCGATAAATTGACCCCCGCTGCATCGATTGCTCCAGAGGTAAGTGTAGACATGCCCTAAGTTGGGGAAAGTGGTCTCTTACAGAGATGAGATTTTTAAATGAGCTTTAGAGAAAAATTAGAAGCTTTTTATTTTAAAAAGCTACTTACTTTTTTGAGGCCACAATAGTGTTATTTCATTGCTCTGTCAGACTAAGACTACACTAATCTTTGTCAAAGTATACTAGAATAATTGGGGGAACTAAAACAGTATGTCCAATGGGCTATTTTTGTAACAAGGGGGCAGAATTCTTAAAAGTTATGCAACATGAACTGTCAGATTCCTGAAGAAAAAATTAACCCGCAGAATCCCCTTAAGAAAATCAGACAGTATCCATGACCGAATGCTATTACGTAAGTGTCAATCTGCTTCATCTGATATGCAGGCTCTGAAAGGTCTATTTGAGCATTTCTTGCATACAAATAGCACTGGGAACCATGGGATCAAATGCTGTTACTCAGCAGGATCATACATATGCAAAAGAAACCAAGTGAGGACCTAAAACCAAGCCCTTATCAAAGCCCAAAAAAACTGAGGTCAAACAACAAAAACTTGACAGCGCAACAAAGGGAGTGTGCAAGAAACAAATAAGATCTGAATTATAGCAGGGAAACCTGTATAGAATTCCAAATGCAACAAATAATAGTTGTAGGTCCAGGCATGAAAAGTGTGCAAAGTGCTCAGAAAGGCACATAAGAATCAGAAGTCATATTTTTAACTTGGCAACCTGAGGCACAGTGAAAGGAAGCAATTTAACCAGTCAAGGTCAGTTTGAGTTGGGGGAATTCCCACCCAGCTCCAAGCAAAAGATAGGTACTCATCAGAGCAAAAATTCACCCTTTCCGGGGGCCCAGTTTTATTACACAAAGGAAATTCCAAAATAACCTCCCAGGAACCTCAGGCTAAATCTTTTCCCAAGGATCCCACCCCTTCAGGGCCCGTACCAAATGTCATCATTCCCACTCTGAACTAGAGCTAGACAACCCAAAAAGTCTAGCCAAAGATGCAGGTGGTTCAAGTTACTTATGGTTTTTGTGATGAACCCTCAACACTTGTGGAGTCACCTGGCACTATGGGGCCCTTAATCCCTATTGGGGTCCTTTACAGGCTATCATCATAATCATCGTCCAACTCCCATAGCAACAATCAAGCTAAGAGTCTATGGTATTTTGCTACAAAAACAGAAGAAATATTCAATATTTTTAATGCTGTGATGCAATAGCAATATAACATGGATATGAAAAAGTTATCTTTAAGCACAGTGGATCATGGAAACCAATTATTTCCTCCAAGGCAATAAAATCAAAAAGTGGTGAGCGAGACAATGACTTCTTCAGTTGTCCACACAGATTTACTGATTGGAGTTCAACAATTTTATGAGCATTTTCCAGCTAGTGAAAGATTTAAGACTTTCTATAGTATTTCAATGTTCACACAAACAATGGGAAGATAATTTTAAAAAACTAGTGTTATTAAAAAGGCCAATAGAGTTGGGATTCTTTATTGTATTTTTCACTACCTAGTTAGTGTTTTAAGGTAATAAATATAGGAGCAAAGAGACTACTTTTCTGTAGTTAGTTCAGTTAAAAAAAAGAAAATAACATAGGCTACGTGAGATTGTCTTTTCCAACCAGCTTTAAAATTAACTCACTGAAGAGTGAAAACTCACCCCCTTTCCAGGGTTTGGCTTTATTAACAGTAAGGTTATATTAAGGTCCGCTCAGATGTTCACTTCAGGCTTGACTGCTCTACTGGTTCCTATCTCTGGGATGATTAGCCCACACCAGAGATGATCTTCCTCTATCTGATACAGGCATATTTACACCACCTTCATTACCATAGTGTCTGAGCACCTTCCAGTACTTACACTAGGGAGCCACTCCCCCTCCACCCTGCCTCAATATGCACAAAAACCCACTTAATTTTCCCAGCAAGATCCGGTGGGGGAGGTAATCCAAAGCCCACTGAAGTGAATGGGAGTCTTTCCACTGATGAACTTTAGATCATGCCTGAGGGAAGACGCTGATTTGGGGGCGGGGTGTCATTTCAGGCCAACGCTGACAGCACATCATGAGCTAATGTTGACTACTTTGTTTTTTATTTATACCTAATAGAAGCGTATCTAACATTATTTCAAAGGGCATTATCTACTGGAATAACACTCCCACTTGAATTTCTTTATGCTGAAAATAGAGTAGCTTCTTATTATTTAAAACTGGACATTCTTGAAGAAAAGAACAGATTAAAATGTGGAAAATAGTAAATTGCTGCAGGGCATATTTCCTCTCGTAACAGTACTTGCATAAGCAATTTTTAGTAACTAACGTATAAAGAATTTATGTTTGAGATAATATAATTTGTAGTACAATATACTACATTCCATCAGACACGCATAATTGCAGAGAAATAAAAGTCTCAATAGATTTATATGGAGGAGTATAATACAGATGAGAAACAAAGACTGTGACATGAAATGCTACAGCTGAAAAATGGAAGTCAGCCAAAAATCAATTAGTTTCTCCTAATAAAGATGACACTATTATTCTCTTCTGAGGACCGTGCATTAAACTGGAGAATAAAGTGTCTCTTCATCCATTCACTTTGGTAGTTCTTTATGTACTTATTCCCAGACAAAGAGAACGTACTCTAGGCAAAATAAGAAATTCAACCAGAGTGGTGCAGTGAAGCCTGTTGCTGTTACTATCCAGGTTTTACCCTTCTGGAGCTAATTCTGAGCTGGAAGGACACATCCTCTCATGGGATGAGTGATAATTAGTTGCCCTGCCCACTTCACTCGTTAGGGTCTTCTCCTTGCAGCCTGTCAGAAAGGCTGAACTGAAAGGGCTATGAAACATGGAATTCTTTCCACTATTGACTGAACGGGAATAAGCAAGTGGCATTTCATTTATGCACCAAACTGAGGTCAAATGCAAGAGTTTAGCTACACAGTAATTCTTCACACCACCACTAAACAGGAAAATCAGGGCATTACTTTTTTCATCAGTTATTCTTTAATAACCTCAAGGTACATCATTTTACATGCAGAAGTTACAGCACTCCAAAAAATAATGGTTAAACATAAATTTTTTCTAGACTACATAAAAATCACTCGGTGGAAAGAAAAAGTAGTGCATGCTTCACTGGCATTGCTTAGCGACACAGAAACTGCTCCAGGATTGTACTGTAGGGAATAACCTTGCATTGGCACAAAGATGGACTGGAGGATATGATAGAGCTTTTAAGGCTAACAGACCCAAAGCTGAATTCTGGCTACCATCTTCCTTCTCCTTCATCCACCCATTTAAAAAAAAAAACAAATGGAAATTTACTTTCCCACACCCATCAGATATTCAAAAACTATTCATTAGGTTTCAACAGGAAGAACTCCAAGAGTGTTAAAACTGCAGCTTCTTAGCTGAGCACTCCACCTACATTGCTCAAAACGTGGGCTTGTTGAGTTTTCCAACATACACACACATATTGCTGTCCCTTTTGCTTTCCCAAACTGCTTCATACTCTTGTGAGACAGCTTGGATAAACCTGACATGGACAATTCCTCAAGGCAACACTGTGTTTCTCTCCATCCCTGGAAGACTCACAGAAACCAGAATTGTTATCAGAGGTTGCTTGTTTTGCGTTTGGATCCCTCAGCCCCAGAGCAATTGAGGCTTGGGCAGGACTGGTCACACTTATCCACTTGCAGAAAGTCATTTTACAAATAATGATCTTTAGAAGTGTTCCATGTTGGGCCTGCAAACCTTGAGAATGTCCCTTTAACTCTATTGTGAAGTACAGTCATTTGACAAAGTACTTGATCAAAAAACTGACCACTGCTCCCACACGAGTTTTACCAAAATGTAAGACTTAGCTTCAAAGCACTGGTTACGGTTGCATCAGAACAACCCTCATGAGTCCCTATTTTCAGCAGCTTCCCTTAGGTGATTTCTTACTGAGCTTAAACAATTATTGTCCATTAAACAAAAAATGCTCTTAGGAAGATGGAGTACAGATGTGCACACATAGCTTAGGATGCTTTTTTTAGTTGCAACTTAAAAATATGCTATACTGTAAAGCCTGTAGGAATGCTAGCACATCATTTCAGATACTCTCGTTGATTGCTATGGTCTTCTAACATGATTGCTACCACATGAACACACACCAAAATGCTTTACATTTTCAAAGCTGTCTCAATATATTTAGAGAGCAGATCTGCAGAAGCAACATGGCGCTCTGTAACTTCCCAGAAAGAACCAGCAGACCTGGGTCAAAATAAATCCATATTTTGCCAACTAAGAGCAACACTCTTCTCCCAAAACACCAGTATAAAACAGATGTTTCCTTTAGGCTAATGTAAGTGCCACTCCATTAATTGCCCATTTGCTGGCACAGAAGGTAAGGGCTGTTGCCCATTTTCTTTCTCTCCCCCCACGCCCCCATACATGTTCATGGAGACCAAGTGTATTAGCTCTGCAAGACTAGATAGCATTAAAATGGCTATTGGATGTGCGTCTACTGCAGTATATTATTCTCCGAAGCCATGGCACCAGGCTTACAAAGATTCTACATGTACCATATTTGTGCACGTAATATATTGATGTATAAAGTGCAATACAATACAATGTATGGAACAGAGAGGCATGAACTGGCTACTGATTAATGTGCAGAAGCAGGAGCCAGAAGGTACTCAAATACCACTGTCATGCGGAGCAGTGCAAAAACCTAGACCAACAAACAGATCTGGTTCTGGTTCTGGCTCTGCCACTGAGCTTCAAGTTATTTTACCTTTCCATACCTCTATTTTCCCATTTCTAAAATGGGGATATTACTGCCACCTGCACTTTCCCTCCCTGTGTTGCTTAACTCAGACAGAAGGAGCTATCTAAGTGCAATATAATATTATAGGAAGTTTCCTATTTAAAAGTTATGACGACTTTATTTACTTATCTAGGGTCTCTCAGTGCTGCAATTTTATGCCATTTTCTTTGCACCATTTCAGTATAAATCATCCTTTGTTCTCATAAAAGTGAGCATTGAGGAAAATTCTTAAATTAGGTTAGTTGGCAAAAAAATTAATGCATTTTCTCATGCAACTTTATAGCGTCAGTTCCTTAATTTAAACTGATGGCAGTGAGATCTCTTAATAAAACAGCTTTTATACATTCACAAAGTAGCATTAAACAGATTAACATAATGGCAGTGCACAGTATTACAGTATGCAAATTTTCATAACAAGGCTATTTTCACCACCTGCCAATACAAATCTGTCTGAGTCAACTTGAATAATTCATTTAGTTATTGTGGACAGTTTCTTTACCTATTTAAGGTTCTTAATATATGCTTTCTTGCATGGCAGGAGTGACTGGACTGGAGCTGATGTGAAACCAAAAGAAATATGGCAGACAGCTGAATTCTATCAGGCTCATATCACCACTTCTAATTCAGAACTCAGTGTTGTTTTTTAATTGCTAGTTATAACTTTAGGCTCCATGAGAAGCAACTAGGATTAAAAGGTGAATCAAGTCATAAACATGTGGCATGGAATGTTATAAAACTCTAACACAGTATGAGAGATGTAATTATGAGAATTTTACCACATACTGTACCCTAGGGGTAAAAACAAAAATCAGTATAACAGCACTGACTGCTGGGGGACAATGATACTGGTGCATAACTATATCTTTCCAGAAATCTCAAAAACCCCATCCATGAATAATCACACTGAAGATTTCCATTCCTCACCCCCACCCCCACCAATCCCTCTCTGTCTATAAGAACCCTAGTCACATGATCAGTAATATTTTTAAACACTTTAACAGCATTATCACCAGTTTAGACAGTCAGATCACCATTCAAATTTAGCATTGATCAAGTTTTATACATTCAATTTGTTATCGCACTTTCTAAAAGAGTAAAAGCCTTGCAACATGATGTCTGTATCATCCTCGATATAGTGGCATAATGCCATCCACACATGGGATCTCGCTTCTGTAATTTATTAGCTGCTATTTATTGAGTCTAATCTTATGCAGATTATTCTATATAAAAGATGCATTATTGTAGATTTTTTTATATATAATTCTTATCATCATCATTATGGAGCAGCCCATCTACCAATTAAGCTATAGATACACCCAGACAGTTTTAATTCTAATGGATGAAAAATGGATTACTTCAGAATACCCACAGTGCCCTTTTTAATAACTAACATATCAAGCACAGCAGAACCAACCTCATATTTTGAGAGTGATACTAAAGAAAATCACAGAAACATCAAGTTACAATCCCATGCCTGCAATAATATTGCTGTCCAGAAGTTAGACTATTTCACTGACAGGTTAGGGCAGAGTTTCTCAAACAAGGGTCACCGCTTCTGTAGGGAAAGCCCCCGGCGGGCCGGGCCAATGAGAGCTGCTAGAAGAGGCGTAGGCCAAGGGACGTACTGATAGGCAGGTACGCTACTGAAACCTCCTAAAGACTTATAGGATTCAAACCCATGCATGCACAACATAATACAAACTAACACGGCTACCCCTCTGATACATAATACAGTAGTAGCCCAATGCCTTGCCCAACTGGCCACCTCAAAATGCAGTCTCCTAGCAAGGGGAAAAAAACCAGGTACCCCATATGACAGGTGGGGATACTCATCACTACATCAAGAAGGAAGAAGCCACAAAATACTTAAATTCTTAAAAATAATCCTTCAGTGTTATGGATCTGCTTTGAGCTGATCAAAAATGAACAGCAACGGAAGTAGAAAGCAAGAAAGGTAGCACATAATACAAACAGAACTAATGAGAAACCCAGGAATGTAAAGCCACACAGACAGCAATGATGGAAAACAAAAGCAAGGTAGGTTATTTAAAATCAATATAATAGAATGTAATTGACAAGCAAGGGTTTCAACACAATAGAACACATGGCAAACACCAGGGTAAAACAAATCCAAACAACAGCAACAAAAGAGAAGCAGACATTTTTATTCCAAAAATTACTGCGATTATAACTTTCATTCAAAAAGATACTTGCTGCGAGCCATCCGCAGTAGATTTTCTCCCTTATTAGTCACTCACTCTGATTGTCTCAAGGATACCATTTATTGTTACAACACAAGAAAAACCAGCTGCCTAAGTTCTCTCTCTGGAAAGGTTATTAGAATTAATTGTTAAATTATAAAGTTGCTGCTGTCTTGATATCTCCACCAATTAATTTAAAAGCACTGTAATAAATTAGATTTTTCTACTTGACTGTTCATAGGATTTGCCACAAAGCAAATGAAATTACTTGAGACTATAACAGCTATGCTGGGAAAACATAATCAAATGGAAGGGAGCTGGAATACTCTGGGCACCTAGCAAAGGGAGATGGAAGTCATCAGTTTAAGAAAAGAGGGTGCTGCAAAAGACACAGCTGGGAGAACACAGAAAAGACAGGTGGGACTGACATCTGTGAAAGTGGCAATACAAGCAAGGAATAGATAGCAACAGTAGTAGTAATCCTCTTGGCTACTATAGGGCTATCTACCTCCATTGAACACAATGGCACTCGCTAGCAATGGCTCCTCTACAGCAGTTAGTCTCCAAGCCAACCTCAAAACAGTACAAGTATCAGCTTCTTGATCTACAGGTTAATACTGATCTATTAACCAAGTTTTTTTAATCATATTGCCTAATGCAACACTGAAAGCCAGATCCCACTTCCACTGAAATAAATGGGAGTCTTTCAGCTGGCTTCAATGGGAATTCCATTGGGCCCAAAGGATAAAATTTTCAAATGTGACTACGTCCCATTTTCAAAAAGGACTTAGGCCCCCTAAATCACATCCACTATAAATGAGTCAACTACCCAAACACCTAAGTCCTTCTGACAATGGGACTTAGGGTGAAATTTTCAAAAGTGCTAAAGTGATTATTCAGATTTAAAATAATTGGAGTCAATGCCCCTAATTTAAGATAAAACAGGTATTAAACTGTGCACTCTGTGCCATTTTTAAATTCTCTTGAATATGCAAGCATTTCAATGAAGGGTTATTGTTTTTTAATTTGAACTTAATAAAACAGCTAGATCTTGCGAAACAGAATAAAGCAAATGTAATTTCTTAATTATTTTTACATTCTTTTTTCTCATTATTTTATTTTATTTTATTTTAAAGGTTCCTTTTATGCAGCCTAATGGCTCCCATAGCTCTGGTTTTCCACAAGTAAAATACTGACACGTTTTATTCTCTACTGGAGCTCAAAATCCAGAATTAAAAAGGCGTAGAAATAAATTTCCTTTATATTAGTTATTTTAGCTCCTGGGTAATGATTGCTTCCAAGAGACACCCTTTCCTCATGAATTTGGAAAGCAAAATAGTTGTAGAATTCCTCACAGGTTAGTATCTACCTATTCTTGTTAGTGTTAATAATGGTGTTACTTAGATTATGTTTCGATGACCTAGGCAAAAATTTGTTTCCTTTCCTTAGGCCAGACTTTTAGCTTGCTATGGAAGAGGCTTTTCCACTGGGAATGCACTCTGGCACAGCTACCAGTTCCACCACACAAGATTTGAATTGAAAAATAAGGAAATATTATGAGGACACAGGCCAAGAAGGTAGCATGTCAGATTTTTTTAATCCTACTCCACACACACACTCCCTTTTTTTAAAAAAATGTGAATTTGGCACGTTCTGAAATTTCCTACTGGAATTTTTCAGCCACTATAAATTTGTTGCAAACACGAATTAAAAATAACTTCTGATTCTCTGCAAGTTGGGATTTTAACCAAATAAACTAATTTGTTACTGTGTGTGTGGTGTAGTGCCCAGAGCCCACTGTGGTAGGCACAGTACATGCAGGAGACAAGAGAACGGCCCCAAAAGGAGTTCACAATTGAAGTAAATGATCAGAGGTAATAGGTGAATACCACACAGACAGACAGAAACACAAAGCATAATCTAATACCAAGATAATAAGTAGATATTTCATCAGCTGCCTAGACAGTCCTTTGTTTTTCATTTTTAAATGTTTTTCTGTACATTAGAACAATATAATATTTTCCATACTCCACACCCTTAAAAATTAACCATCCTTCTGGCATTTCACATGCATTTCAAATTACTTTGATGGCATTTATAAGAAAAATACATTATACATACACATACATATATGCGCCACTGAAACATGCTTTGCCTACAAAGTATTTTAGTGCCTGACAGAACCGCTGGGCTGGTGTTGCTGTTATGATAGCAGTAGTAGTTTCAGAGTTGTTAATCTATCATTTATATGGATAGAGAGAGTGTATGAAATTATGACAGAGCTGCTTTATTGTCTGTCCTTTAAAATCTGTTTTCTAGAAATACAGTTGCAGAGATCTCTCAGATACTGCAAACCAGATACATCAAGTTGTTCTGAGAGGAAATTTTTCCATGTTTAACTACCACATATCAATTTGTCTTGGGCAGAAATTGTTTATCTCAGAGAAGGAATGCAGTCCCCAGAGCTCCTCCAACTTGGAGTAACAGGAATAAAGATGTCTACAGCTTTGACAGGAATTCTAATGATTCAAAAATAAAATAAAATAAAAAATAACCTGAACTCCTCTAAACTCTGGTGCTCCTTCAGTGTCTAATCTGTATGGAGACTCTCATTGCTGAACAACATTATTAAGGAAGAAATTGGGGCGGGAGGTAGCAACAATCAACCCATCCCCATTTAGTTCGTTCCTGCTGCCAAAAAATACAAAGCAAAGACAGCAAGATAGATACTTTCACTTTCTTTGAGAGCCAAAAGACTGTTCGATATTTTCAAGATCTTGCTTATGTCATCAAGGACAGTACTGCAGGTTGTAACAGGACAGTCACTGAACCCATAACAGTCTTATAAACTAATCCATAGAGCTCCATGGGATAAATGTGTTAAGAGATTTTTAAAAAGGCTAATCTTTCAAACCTCGAGAGAAAAACCTGCTGAACTATAGCAATTGCTTAGACTCAGCAGCTCACACAGGGTGACCAGATAGCAAGTGTGAAAAATCGGGACAGGGGGTGGCGGGTAATAGGCACCTATATAAGACAAAGTCCAGAATATCGGGACATCTGGTCACTCTAAGATAGCAGCTTTTAGGAAGTGAGTTGTCAAATCTTTCTATGCCATGTCTGTTTTCACACACCAGGAAAAAAACAATACCTTTTTGTGAGCTATCAGGAGGCAGTTTGAGTGTTCATGTTCACACGCAATGTCATAGTCTGGAATCAGGTCAGCCAACTCCCGGACGAAATGCACCACCTCTTCGTGCCAGGGGACATTGGCCATGGTTAAGTTGCTGGCCGAGCTTTCACCGCAGTACGTCACTCCCTGTCGAAACACGTTGAAGTAATTACTAAATGCCTTTTAAAGATGGCTACAAATTTAAGGCAGTATTTACTCATGCACATGTACAATTCACATTTCAATATACTCTGCGAGCTTGTTTTTGACAATTTACACCCATATTATCAACCAAAGTGTGTGTTGGATGAGGGGAAGGATGGTCTTGCAGCAAGGACATAGGAAGAGAATAAGGAAATAATCTCACTTTTGCTGAAGGCTCTCTCCCCACCACTTTCAGCAATCCACGCCTCAATTTCCCCTTCTGTAAAACAGGGTCTAATCCACCCCTTCCAACTCACACAACTTTAATGCATTAGGGTGTGAAAAAAACAGCAGCAGCAACATAGCAAAAGTCGATAGGGCTTATGCTCCTATGCCATTTTGGAGCTTTTGAAAATCACACTTTTAATGTTCATAGACAGCTTTAAGATCTTCGGAAGAAAGGTACTATCGCAGTACAAAGTATTACTGTATGCACAGCAGCCTAACAAAATGTAAAAAGTTACAGAAGACTAAATTCCTTCCATCCCCTCACAAATTAATTCTCTACCCCAGTGGTTCTTAAATTTTGCTCTCTAGAGCAGTGGATCTCAACCAGAGGTACACGTATTAAATTTTGTTAGGTATTCCGGGGGGTACATCAACTCATCTAGATATTTGCCTACTTTTACAGTAGGCTATATAAAAAGCACCAGCGAAGTTAGTCCATTCTAAAATTTCATACAGACAATGACTTGTTTATACTATTCTATACGACACAATGAAATCTAAGTAAAATGTTTACATTCCAAAGGATTTATTTTATAATTATATGGCAAAAATGAGAGAGTAAGCACTTTTTCAGTAATAATGTGACACTTCTAATTTTGTAAGCAGGTAGTTTTTAAGTGAGGTGAAATTTGGGAGTACTCAAAACAAACCAGAACCTGAAAGGGGTACAGTAGTCTGGAAAGGTCGAGAGCCATTGAGAGCCATTGCCCTAGTGAACTGACTAGTCATATAGTGCTGGCTCTCATTTGCAGCTTCTCAATTTATTTAAGAGATCATTGAAAATACACCCACTAACTTGCTACTATTACTTTTCAGGATACACAACTGTAGTAGCCAGAAGTGGAAAGAGATCATAAATAAGAAAAGGGGAGATAGGCCACACAGTTATGAATAGGATGTGCAGGAGACACTCATCATCATTCAAATGTGGTTCAGACTATGCAAGTTTGGGAAACCACAGCCTGCCTTCCACCAAAATCTCTACATCATGTGAACTTCAAGCCATCTTGTGGGGCTGCTATAAATGGCAGACGTAGCTATATGTCAGCACAGACTGCATTTCTGCTGCAACAGGCCAACTAGTCCATTGTTAGTAAAGCACTTTGGTTTACTTCCACAGCTGATTGCAGCCTAAGACCTCAAATAACTCACTACTGGCCGTTTTAATTTCTTGCCACTGCTATTCTAAAAGGATTTGCCTGAATAAATTAGACAGTAGGAAATTACAGTAAAATACACATGCAGAATGCCAACATGAGGACCAGCAACAAACCCATTAGATATTCTTCTGGAGGGGTTGACGAAGGTAAAAAACGGATGGCCCACCCAAGTCTCAAGCATGCACACTCCCATCCTCTTTTCAAGAGAAAGAAAAAAAACATCAGATTGCAGGCATGCAAATGTTTCCTAATTCTCTGTGCAAGTGCATGAAGTGTGATTCTTTGGAAAGCTTTGAGAGCAAAACTGCTCTGTTTTAAGGGGGACAAGGAGCAGTTATAAAGCGGAGGAATCTTGTGAAATGCACTTGAGATCCCTCAGAAGGCAGGTGCTAAGTGTGAAGGCACAACAACTAAAGACCTGAATTTTAGAGCAAAAGCTTCAACTCGCTGGGTCCAGTTCTCGCCTCACTTACCATGATGTAAATCACAAATAAGTCCATCCAAGTCCAAGGAGCTCTATTTGGGAGCTGGAGCTGTGCTCTTACCCCACTGTACAGATGGGGAACTGAAGCAAAGTAATGTAGTGCTTTCCACAAGGTTACATAGGAAGCCTGTTGGGAACCAGAAATGGAACTCTGGTATCCCATATCCCAGGCCAGCATCCTAACCAGTAGCCTCTTCCTTCCTTTTAACACCTCCTTACTTCCTAGTGATAACCGTGGTTTCCTTTGCTTCACTTCAGAAAGACCTTCCCTCTGTTTTTCCCTCTCACTCCCACCTCCTCTGATCTCTATTTCTCAACATCCCTGAGAGGAAAAACAATCTGAATTGCTCTGCAATATGAACTCATAATAAAAGAAGTGACAAAGATTCCTGTTGTAACAACTCGCATGGCTTAAAGAAAAGTATGCCAGTTTTTTCGTTACTGTACCTAGCTCTACCTTCCCCATTTGGGTCATTAATAAGCTCTGTCAGGCTTTTCTGCATCAAACACCACCACCCTTTTAAGGTCTCCTTTATTAATGAAAGGTTCAACAGAACACACAAGAAAGAGACTTCAACCACATGTCTTAGCACTTGAGTCCCACTTGAGTCTAACTGTCCAAAAGGCCAGGTCCTTTATCCATGAGGTATTTTCAACTGGATTCCTTCCCTGGAGCCAGGACCTCTGCAAGGCCTTCCTTCCTGTTGACTACAGCTCTTCTCCTAGCAACATGCAGCTTCCTGCAGATTGGGCCTCCTGTGATTACCTGGGATTTTGTGACCAAATAATACATCCCCAACCAAGTAGCAAAGGCGATAAAACGGCCAATGAGAGCATGAGGGCAAGAGGTGCTTTTGTCATAGGAGTTCCTCTACTCTGGAGCCTCCTCTCTCCAGACGCTTCCTCCCCTAATTGAGCTCTGGTAGTCTTTAGGTCCAGTCCAGGTGCTTATTAGCCAACTAGCTGTCAAATCAGCCACCTAGGCACTTAATTACTTGCAGGTGGGCTGAGATGGGCTGACTTCCCTTGACATAAAGACTGATACTATGTTATATTTCTCAGTGCTGAATCTGTACCATACATTATACACACACGTGTGCACAAATACATACGCATGCGCATGCCAATCTTTCATACTGTAACAGGATACACTGCTGAGATTATTCTGACGTCACTATCTTTTAGCAAAGTAACATTTAGCAAAAGCTGAAAGCTCTGATAAAAGTTGGCCACTTTGTTCCCACATTCCCACTGGTCATTTTATTATCTTTGCTACATGATTGGGGATGTTTTATTTGGTCCCAAAACGCTATCAGATATGTTCTTTTAAAAACAGAGCACATGCAATTCTATGGAGGATTATGTTTTGAAACTTGTTTTCCAATGGGAAGAAACTTGGTTTTTTTTTTAAATCAGCATTTCCATCTCCACTAAATGTTTATGGAGCCCTGATCCTTTCCAGCATTACATTCTGAAGACCTAATCCTGCAGGTGTTATTTATGTTTATTATAGAATCATAGATGTGTAGGATAGGAAGGGACCTAAACAGGGCATCTAGTCTAGTCCCTTGCACTCAAGGCAGAGCTAAGTAATAAGTAGACCATTCCTGACAAGTGTTTGTCTAACCTGTTCTTTCAAACCTCCAGCAATTTTGTGTGCATTACTGTGGCACCTCTGAAGCACACTCATAGACCAGGACCCCACTGGGCCAGGAGCTGACCAAACAAAGACAGAACAAAAAGACAGTCACTACCTCAAAGGCTTGGTCTAAACGGGGGGGGGGGGGGGGAGGGGGATGAGAATAGCATAGCTGAAGTCGACGTATCTTAGGTTGACTTACCTCGGGTCCTCACGGCGCGGGGTCAACTGTCGCCACTCCCCCATCGACTCCACTTCTGCCTCTCACCACAGTAGAGTACAGGAGTTGATGGAGAGCGATCGGGGATTGATTTATCACATTTACACTAGCTGCGATAAATAGATCCCTGATAGATCGATCACTACCCGCCGATCCGATGGGTAGTGTAGACGTACCCTAAGAGTTTAAAATCTAGGTACTGAAGTTGAAGGTGCTGAGCATTAAAACGAGGGCCAAGTCCTTACATTGCAAAGGCTTGAAATGGGGGCAAGTGAAACATACAAGCAGGAGAGACTCTTAGGATAGTGGAAACATCCTTAAGAAGAAATGGAATCGCATTAATTAGAAACCATACAAGTTTTGGAAGCAATTATTTTTCACATTTTTAATTTATGGTGGACTGCCTCTGTTAATCTACCCAAGTGAAGGATATTAAAGCAGCATACTGTAGCTCAGTACCAGTGAGGTAACAGATGCACTGTGCAAGACAGAAGAGACGCAGAGGGAGTACTGAACAGGAAAGTACATTAATTTAACCCTGTACTGGAAGTTTGAAGGGATTTTAAACATGCCTATATAAAAGCAACCAGACACCCAAATAACGTAATATATCTCTCAAAGGCTCAGCTGTATAGAGACAGCTTTGTAGAGCAATATTTTCCCCTCATTCATTATGCAGATTATGATTTGAGCAGCATGAAAAATGTATGATTACAGAGGGGGGAAAAACTCCTAGGAAGCTACAACATGACTCATTCCTTTAATAAACTTCAAAGATATCATTTACAAGCAAAGCGGACGCAGTGGCAAATGGAATTACCAAGTACTTGGATGGTTGATTAATTCTCTCTCTCTCTCTCACACACACACACACACACACGAGTGAAAATCATCTTAGCAACACACTGTACGAAAGCACATCAGCTTTCAACTTCTTAAAACTTGAGCTAATTAACAGTGCCAACAATGCCTCTAAAACATACATGGTTGATTAGGGCAGTCTTGTTATATTTTTCAGCAATACCTGAAAATAGCAATTATTTAGAAGCCAACCACTGAAAAGGAAACAGTCCTATTATACACAATAGCTTATATATAAACTTCTCTGTAGCGGAAACATCAATGACACTCTCTTAATTAGTCTTTAATATGCATGTTTTCAGAATGCTAATTATACTAACAGCTTTCAGACAAATACCTTGAAAACCAAATCTCTTCAAAAGTGTCTTAAATACCCGGGCCAATTTGTGCTTTTGGTTCTGCGCATGTAAATCCAGAGTAACTCCACTGAACTCACTGTGGATTACCTACAGGTGTAATGGAGCTGAATTTTCACCACTGATTTTATATCATTCTTGTGCTAGGTTGGTTATAATTACAGTGAATGAGACACACAAAAAGGAGTGCTGTCTGGTGCTCACTCAGTCACTAGAGTGTTTCTTCTTTTGAGATTTGGATCCTTTCCAAGGACCTGAACAATCATGAATCATTCTAATCCAAATGGCTGTGGAAGAAGATTACCTGTGAACTAAAAATGAGAGAGCTTTGCTTCTTTTCTAAAATAAACTGCAGGCCTTCCAATTTAATTATTATGAACAAAAGAACTTTCTTATCTACTAAACCACAGATTATAAATTCATTAAACAGAATACTGTGTGAAATGACAAAAGAATAAAGCGCTGCCATCAAAATGTGGCTGACCTA
The DNA here is from genome assembly GCF_003597395.2 of Chelonoidis abingdonii. Taxonomy (NCBI): domain Eukaryota; kingdom Metazoa; phylum Chordata; order Testudines; family Testudinidae; genus Chelonoidis; species Chelonoidis abingdonii. The sequence goes on from NC_133788.1 coordinate 11,616,745, forward strand.
CTATTAGAGAGACTGGATTACTGCTCAGAAATTTGGGCAATCTTGACCCAAGGCAAATGTAACTACCTTAAACTGCTCGCTGATGGATCAAATACTCTGCAATAAAAATGCATATTATTGGGATTTCTATATTGTCTAAAGCTATAATACACAGCTACTCCTCACTGAAATGTGTTTTTTTTATATCCACGCTCAAGTTGATTGGACATCAGTTTATCTGCATCAATTATATCTGACAACTCAATAATTCAGTGGTTTAGTCATGAAGTGTAACCACAATATAAAGGCTACTTCCATGAATGTGGACTGCACAGATATTTAAAGAAAAAATAAAATCAAGTTTTAAATGAGATCATGTTCCAAATCTGGTTTGTTTGTACAAACACCTGCCCATAGAGCAGGCTCTATGCCTCAGTTTTCCCATCAGTAAAATAGGGATAATGATATTTATCCACCTTTACAAAGCATTCAGATCCAAAGATGGAAAGCATTATGTAAGTGTTATTATTTACTCTATTAGGATTAAGTGGTGACAGTGTTTAAAAATTATGATCCAGATTTGGCTTTACATTAGTTGTGCCATAATAATGCTTTTAATGATAACAAATACTTTCAGATATCTATATCAGTTTTCATGGTTTATACCTGCTGTTTACGTTATACATTACTCTTGGCTTAGACAATGAAAACAGACAAGTCTTTCAGATTGGCTTCTGGTTATTTTCACACACTGACACACCAACACAATGGCGCAATGTTTGGGCTGCAAAAAGAAAGAATGCAGGGAATGATTAAATCAAAATAAAAAAGTAACCTGCTTTAGTTTTTCTCTCTCTCACATCATGAAAACGTGTATTGATTCCAGATTTTGTTAAATGACCAAATTTTCAGCCCAAACTACCTGACAGGGTGCATCTAGAATTCCAGGTTTGTTTTTAAAAATACAACCTCCTGCTAAAATGCTCACATATGTTTGACCTGAAGCTCTTGAATAAGTGACTTGACTTCAATAGGATGTCTGATACAAATCGAGTTATGCACATATGTATGCATTTAGTGATGCAGGACAGAGCTAGACAAATGCAGCAGCAGTGGTCAAAAGACTGATTTGACAAAGGCTCTTGGAAATTATACACACTGGGCCTGAGTCTCATTTATACTTAACGCCCCTTTACCCTGCCAGAGCTCTTCCTTGAAGTAGCAGCATGGTGTCAAATAGCCTTTGGGTAACTGGGAATCTGGCCCAATATTTTATTTTAAGTGAAATAAATTGGTTAAATACAAAGAGGACAAAGGAAGAGGATCAGTTATGGGCCTGATCCTAGAGGCTTTCCTCATTACACGAGCCTACCAAACTCAAGTGTTCTCAGGGCTGCGCAATTGGGCCTTTCTTTACTAGTGCCAGCCTGCTCCCCAGGTGAACTGTTCCTGGGTAGGTTCATGTCTGTTTAGTAATGATGTACAAAGGGTCATGCAAACACAATCACCAGGTTTACTGCACTGACTGGTAAGGGTCTGCAAAATCAGGGTCAGAGCTGCAAGAGGGTCTGTATGCATGAGTGTTCCCACACGTTGTCTGAAAGCTACTGTCAGTTTGCAGAGAGAGGTTTGGAGTAAGTACACACAAGGGCACAGATACAATTTGGAATGTTAGTGTAACAGATGCGTAAACCACGCCATTTAGAGGTGTATTTGTTTTCTGCGTGCTTATCTGGCCTTCATCCCAGTAGCACCGCCAGTACATTTTTAAATAAGTTAATCTACTGCATATGCACGTTTTCCATATCTTTGGAATGAATTATTAAGGATCTAAACATTAAACCTTTTATTAAATTTCACACAGGCTTCTCTAATAAGTTGTTGAGCTCAATGTAGGGTTAAACCTGTTGAAATTTAATGGCCTATGACATACAGAACATCTGACTAGATAATCTAATGTGCCCTTCTGGCTTTAAATGCTATGGATCTATGAATGTATTTGATTTGAGAAAAAAAAAAAAGCAAGATACTGTGTGTTTATTAATATAAACTGGTGGCTTCCCAGGAAAAAAATCTGATAAAATATGTCACCGATAAAAAGCCAAACTCCATGTTCGATAGATTAAATACACAAATCACTTTTGAATTAAAGTGCAACAGTCCTATTATGGCATTAAAATATGCAGTAATTATGTTTTTGTTATATGGATCTCTTAATTTTCATCCCCATAAACCTCATTCTCCTGACCCACAGGTTTTACACAAGGGTAACCGTCACCAACAACAAAATTAATTCTAGTTTCCGCTAGTTTAAGTGAGAGAAGAATAGGATTCAACAGAGTTGCACCAATGTAAGATGTGTAAATGAGAGCAGAATTAGATTCTAGATCTTTTGACCTTCCACTACACCCCAAGAGTGTTTCTGGAGCAACAGGGGATTAGCTACTTTCATTTAAAACGAACATAATTTATTTCAAGTATTTAACCAGGAAAATCCCACTGAGATGAAGCCTCATTTTGTAGCAGATGCTCTATGGGACCTAATTCCTTTTTCTTTTCTTGGTCTCCTTTCTTGAACTCACTGCACTAGAGTAAATAGGGAAAAAAAGACTATTATGACTCTTGGTCTCCAATGAGTTCTTCAATCTACTTTATTCCCAAAGGATTAAAAATAATACCTTGTAAATCAAGAAAAGATTTGAGAGAAAGTTCCCACATCACAGGTGCTCTGTACATCCTCTCTTGGGTGTCACTCTATCAAAAATATTATAGCTGCACTAAAGGACAGACCCCCTATGTCTATCAGTAGGAGTGACATCAAGAAGTTACATAGCACCTAAGAACTATAAGTAATATGTACAACTGTACCCAGCAAGTGCAGAAAGAAAGAATGGACTCAGAGATATTCAGAGCCCCTGGATCTGATCCCTTCTCAGTGCTACATGACATCCATGCTGCTAAGAGTTTAAACTTTGACTCATTGCACTTAATCCCCATAGTATTGCCAAAACTGTTGGATTATATTCCTGGGCCAAATGCATCCTCGGCAGACCTCACTGACTGCAACAAGGTGACAGTTGGAGTGGGTTTGGCTCAGTAACTGCATCATAAGATAATCACCGATCTCCGTAACTCAAAACAGACAGCCTGTATTTTAGTGCAGGGTCACTGCTTTCAGGACTACAGATTCTCAGGCGGCAGCATTTTATAGGAAGTACTCACATTCCTATCGAGAGTCTTGGGGCTTTATTCAAACCTCATTAAAGTCAATGGAAAGACATTGATTTTACTGGGCATTGCATCCAGCCTATGGTGGCTTTCATCAGGATCCAGAGCCCTTTTCCAGGCTAATTTTGTCCACATGCCCAGACCCAGAGTTCTCTTGTTTTTCTCATGCTTAGACTCCTACAGAACAGATTCACCACAAAAGGCATATCACTCCTCTACCATTTGTTTCTCTATGACCCTGCAGAACTCTTGGGAGAAGGTGAGCACCCTCTGCTCCTAGATGAGCTGGAAGATGGGAGTTGAAGGCACTCAGAATCTCTCAGAAGTGCTCAGCATCTCGCAGGATAGAGCCCTATACTAGAATACCAGCAAGACACATAGCAGTTTGAAATACACCTCTAGCCCGATATAATACTGTCCTCGGGAGGCAAAAAATCTTACTGCGTTATAGGTGAAAACATGTTATATCGAACTTGCTTTGATCCACCGTAGTGCGTAGCCCCACCCGGAGTGCTGCTTTACCGCGTTATATCCGAATTCGTGTTATATCGGGTCGCATTATATCAGGGTAGAGGTGTAAACAGTTTTCATTTTGTTCAACAGTATGGGACTTCGCTTTATCAGCATTACCAAAATGACATAGTCTGCACACTCACTGGATCACACACATACGACTGAGCACAGAGACTGGTGAAGATGGTACTGAAATTATTGTGGCTACCTATGTTTACAGACATAGTGCTCGCCTCTCTGCAACATACACTAGCAGAAACATGGTCTCGTGGTCGAAGCACTGGATTAGGACCTGGAACAATCTAGATTCCAGGCCCGCCACAGACTCCTGGCGTCACCGTGAACAAGTCACTTCCCTTCTCTACAGCCAAGTTCCCCATCTGTAAAATTGGGTTGATAATAATTATACTTCCTCTCTCTGACGCTCTGGACTTGCCTATTTACACTGTAAGAGCAGTCTTTGGAGCACTGAGTGTTTTCTCTTATTGTACATTCAAACAACATAACTCAGTGGGACCCTGACCTCAGCTGAGGTCTCTATCATCCCCACACCCACACCAGACAGCCAGAGCTCAGGTACGAATGGGGAAATAATCTAAGTAGATAGAAGCCATTATTGTTAAAAACAAAGGTGCAGGTGTTGCCCTTCCATGTTGGCATTATTTCACTGGGGTATAAGTGGCCGCAAATGTGTGTGTCTCATCGGTGTTGGGATGCACCTTGTCTCGATACCAGCCAAGAGGAAAGGGAGGCCAAAATATAATAGTCCCACTCTTGAAGTAAGAAACCATGTGATCATACTCACAGAGACAGCACAGTAATAGGAGAAAATTACTGTGCCTTCCCTGCTGAGCCAATCCCTCTGCACTTCTAAAATACTGCTGTTTAGCAGAAACTGGCGAATAAAACTGGATGGAAGAAATAAGGTTGCTGGTTGACCTAATGCTAAATTTAGTGTGAGCTGCTTTATTCCTAAGGAGCATAACATTTACCTCCTTTAAAATGTTACACCCATTTTAAAGAACTGAAAGATGAAAGAAAAGGGTTAAAAAAAACCCTGCCCCAAAATAAAAGCACTAAAAATAAAAAATCCACTGAAAAACCCACGAGGAAGTGTTTGTCCTTCATTGACTACAGATTACATTCCATTTAAACAAAACAAATCAAGTGTCAAGCAAATCTCAGCTCCAGGAAAGTGTCAGAAAATTTCATGACATTTTAAAGAGATGGAAATGCCATCCAAATCTAAAAATGTTTCGCTGATGCATAGACAGCTGTGCCATTCGGTTCAGACAGTGATAAGATCAGTGCAGTTCTCAGGAAAAGAAAAATCCCATCCTGAATGGGCACTGCCTGCAAATTCTGTAAGTAATAGGGTGCTTCATATTTAAGCTTGTTTTTTAAGGACATACACACTGCTGTAGTTCTTATGCATTAAAATAACAGGACAGCACAATTCAATTTAAAAGCTCTGTGATGACTCAAGTGGAGAAATGGAGGCTATTGCAGGATCTGCAATAGATGGAGGTTTGCCTAGTTTGCGGATAGTTTATTTTTCTCAGGTGACTACGCTAACTAATTATTTGTGTTTTATTGTATTGAACTGCCCACTTTTGTCTTCTAACTTAGCTACTGTCTTCATGTACAGTATTATGCGCACTGAAAAAAACCTTTAAATGAGAAAGCCATTGCACAAGTCGTTTTCATGCCCTAAGAACTATACAGCTGATGTTGAAATTGTACATTGCAAAAATTTTCAGCCAGTTGTAATTAAGGGCCATGTACAGGGGCAGACAAGAGGAATGGAGAAGCCCCAAGAAGGTTTCCCACCTCTTTCGGCCTCTGTGCAGCGTCTGCTATTGATAGGCAAAATGCATGCTGCATCCCCTTAAAGGACATAAGCATGAGACACTCTGGCCCACATACCATCTCTATGCCTGGTGGCACTGTGCCTGGAGCCCTGCGTGGATACAAAATTTATATCCGCAGATATGAAGCAAATATCCATGGAGTTGGACGACTCTAGCGATGATGAGCGAGACCAGCAGGGCCATGGCTAGTGACTGGGCCAGGAACACAGCGGCAAAAGCAGTAGCATGTCAGGCCACCGTTCACAGGAGTCCACACCCATCCCGGGCAACTCCTCTGACATGGCTGTACTATCCCAGCCCTGCCGACTGGGGCCGCTACCAGGCTCATTGGCAGTGGTGCCTGGTTGTACTAATGAAGTAGTCCCCAAACTTTTTACCTTGTGCCCCCACCTTACCCCTGTCCATGCCCTCCTCCCCAAGCTGGGACCAGGAGTAGGGTAGCAACTCGGGGAGGGGAAGGGTGCAGATGGGGTAAGGGGGCCAAGGCTGGGGCGGGGCCAGGAGCGAAGCCCAGGCACAGGGCTGGCAGCTGGGACCCCAGGTTCGGCGCTCCAGTCATGAGGTCAGTAGCAGAATGAGGGGCCAGCAGCCACACACCCCCAGACACTCCTCTGGGTCCTGCGAGGGGGACGTGCCCACACTTTGGGGACCTCTGTGTTAGTGTGTATAAGAGGCTTGCATATTCCCAGACAGGAGTCCCTGCCATACAGCAGTGTGCGCCTCCTTGTGGTGAGAGAGCCATGCCTGTGTCATTTCTTTTCTCAGTGCTCATGTAATCTTGAATTATTGTGTTACAGAAAGTGGAGAGGAAAAAAATAGACAGTATGTAGTGGAAAAGCACTGATTCACAGCTCACCTTAACTTCGATGAAGTCTGGTTTACCAAGGGACACCAGCTCAGCATAGGCTTTGAGTTCATCCACGTTCCAAGCTTTCACCAGTGTCAGTCTATACACTGTGCGCTGTTGCTGAAATAGAGAAAAACTCAGTTCAGTGACACTTGCTTTGCACTCCACTTAATGAGTCACTGAGGTTTCCTACTTTGTAATTCACAATCTTCGAACTATCACCAAAAAAGAAAAAGCTTTTTATTGTAGAAATCCTAATTCCAAGTACTGGGGGAGAGGACTGCAGTAATCTAGATCATGAAGGGAATAACCCATGCTCCATGAACTAACTTTTGATCTAGAATGACTGCATCTAACACTCTCTCTCCATACGCAATTACATACGGGAGTATTGAATTATCAGGACAATCACTTGGTTCCAGCAGAAATCAAGAATGTTTCTTCCCTTTTGGTATGACATTTCACAATTAGTTGCAATACGGATATTTTATTTCATCAAAATGAATCATGCGGCATTCCCAGTAATGGAGACTAGCAACTAGACTAGAGGCAGCCTTCATCTGTCCAGGTCTGATGATTGCTGTGGTATACTATGTTCACTGTTGCTGCAGAAAAGGCTCCCTTGTGACAAGTTATGCAATTTATTGGAAACAAAAGTGACAATTAAAATTGCTACCAAAAAATATTTGTGTGTCCCATTCACAACCTAATCCATAAAGACTGTGCTATAAACCATTAAAAATAGTGTGCATTATTTGCAGTGTTATTAAATAAACCAACATCAATTCATCAGCAGCATTCTATCCTGGCTCTGAATCTCATCACCACCACTACGTCTAGGTTTCTACCTGCTCTCCATAAAATCTTTCTTCACAAAACTGCTCTCTTCAATAACTGATGAAACAGTCTATCCAAGCACTGGGATTTCTCATTGCACTAATCTATTTCCTAGGATGGCCACAGTAAACACGCTCATGCATAGTGCTGGCCCTGTGCGTCTCTTAAGAATAAAGTGATTCTGCTCAGCATCTTCATTCTTTATAGACTCATAGATTTAAGGTCAGAAGGGACCATCATGATCATCTGGTCTGACCTCCTTCACATTGCAGGCCACAGAACCTCACCCACTCACTCCTGTAATAGACCCCTAACCTCCAGCTGGGTTACTGATGTCTTCAAATCATGGTTTAAAGAGTTCAAGTCACAGAACCATTACACGGATTTAAACCTGCAAGTGACCCATGGTACAGAGGCAGGTGAAAAACTCCTGGAGTCTCTGCCAATCTGACCTGGGGACAAGGGGGGGGGGGGGATTCCTTCCCAACCCTGAATATAGCAATCAATTAAGACCCTGAGCACATAGGCAAGACCCAACAGACAGACACCTGGGAAAGATGTCTCTGTATTAACTCAGGGCTCTTCCCATTTACTGTCCTATCACCAGATACAGGAGATATTTGCTGCTAGCAGTCACCAATGGGCCACATTTCATTGTAAACAGTTCCATCATACCATCCTCTCCATAAAAACTTATCCAGTTCAGTCTAGAAGCCACTTGGGCTTTTTGCCCTCACTGCTTCCCTTGGAAGGCAAGAAACCTTCATCTAATTTCAAGCATAAACTTGCTGGTGGCCAGTTGATATCCCTTTGTTCTTCTGCCCACATTGGCATTTAACATAAATAACTCCTCTCCCTACGTGGTATTTATCCCACTAATGTATTTATAGAAAGCAATCACATCTCCCTTAAGCCCTCTTTTGTTTAGGCTAAACAAGTCAACCTCTGAGTCTCTCTATTCCTCGGATCATCCTAGTAGCCCTTCTCTGCACCTGTTCCAGTTTGAATTCATCTTTCTTAATACAGGAGACCAGAACTGCACATGGCATTCCAGAAATGGTCTCACCAGTACCTTGTATAATGATACTAACACTTCCTTGTCTTTCCTGGAAATACTTCACCTGATGCATCCTAGGACGGCATTAGCCTTTTTTCATGGCCATATTACATTGGCAGCTCATCCTGTGATCAATCAATGCACCCAGGTCTTTCTTCTCCTCTGTCACTTCCAACTGATACATCCCCAGCTTATAGCAAAAATTCTTCTTGCTAGTCCCTTTCTTAGGGCAAGTTTGTTCAAGCAGATACTAGCAACAACCCTTTTGTAAGTAGGAAGCCACTTAACTATGAGATAAGGCGAGGCTCTAGTTTTATTTTTCGAGAAAGCTCATTTGCCCTCTTATTCCCCCAGCTCCTTCAACTTTCACTATATTCCAAACAGAAGCTGGTAGAATAAAACATTATTTATAGAGCAATTTTCCAGCAAAATTGTATTTCTGATTAACTCATTTTACATCCTTGGCAGAGAGTACATTGTAAAATGTTACAAGAGTACCGGCTTACTTCGAAAAGATAATGCAGCAAATCCATGGCAACCTAAGACTTCACAGTTGTCAGTAGCCTGCATACCACAGCCAGAAATTCACAGGAACATCAGGGAGAGAAATCAAATGTTTCTGGAGCAGAAGAATCAAGCCTTTACTACTTGAATTGGAAAAGATTCTCCGCTAGCTGTCAGCATTACAGGGCCTACGGCAGAATTTCATAAGCCACCCTGATTCCATTCAGTTTAGGTGAGTTGTACATATACACACTAGCCAGTTCATTACAGAATATACTAAACATGTTCAACTCGTGGGAGAACACTTCAACCTCTCTAACCACTCAGTGACAGACTTGAAGGTGGCAATTTTGCAACAAAAAAACTTCAAAAACAGACTCCAAAGAAAGAGTGCTGAACTTGAATTAATATGCAAATTAGATACAATTAATTTAGGTTTGAACAGAGAGAGGAAATGGTTGGGTCATTACACTAATTGAATCTATTTCTCCATGTTAAGTATCTTCACACCTTCTATGGGTCATCTTGATTATCGCTTCAAAAGATTTTTTTCTCCTGCTGACAATAGCTCATCTCAATTGATTGGCCTCTTACAGTTGGTATGGGTACTTCCACCTTTTCATGTTCTCAGTATGTATAAATATCTTCTTGCTGTATGTTCTAGCCTATGCATCCGATGAAGTGGGCTGTAGCCCATGAAAGCTTATGCTCAAATAAATGTGTTAGTCTCTAAGGTGCCACAAGTACTCCTGTTCTTTTTGCGGATACAGACTAACACGGCTGCTACTCTGAAACCTGTCATTACTAACAAAGGACCAGCAGATAAAACCAGACAGGGTGCCACTGCTTGAAAACAAAGGTTGAAGACTGATTGCTCCTTTAGTTAATATTTAAAAACATCTTGGGCCAGGTTTTTAAAGATATTTAAGTGCCTAAAAATGCAGGTAGGCACCTACCTGCTGCTGTAGGCACTAAATACCTTTAAAAATCCAGCCCTTTATGCCCCAGCACTTCTGCCCATTACGAGCAAAAAGCCTCAGAAAGTCATCATGGTACACAAGGAAAAAGGGTAAAATTTTCAAGAGTGCCAAAAGTGACTTGGGCCCAGACCCTCCAAAGGTAACTATGCCCCTAGCTCCCATTGAAATCAAAGGCAGTTATGGGCCTGGAGACCTTTGACCAGCTAGGTCTTAGCAGTCTAATTACTGTTCATTTTCAATCAGACTTAGGCACTTTTAAAAATTTTACTGCTAGCCTTAAAAGTTGAACCCGCAAAGTCCTTGAAGGGATACATCTCTGTGAGGATCTTGCATATAAAGAATCAATAACAGTTTGATATGATAAGCTAACACACAACTTATAGAAGAAACCTGAGATTAATATACATTTTACAGGAAACCAACAGCATCCCTCTTGAAAGTTGGCGTGTTAGCTGCCAAATTCTGGACTGGTTACATTGCATAGAAAGCCCATCTGTAGCAGCTGAGATAATCAATGAAGACACAATAATAACATCTAATTTAATCTAATTTACTTTAACAAGTGATATCACTTCTAAAAGACTCTAGTCCATGTGACAAGTATCCTGGCACATCAAGAAGGAGGAACGATTTCTAAGCCCAGAGTTTGGCATGAATGAAGTATCTGTCCTCCCCAAAGCCCTCCATTGTTCATAACCTTGTTGCCTTCTGGGAATGGTAAGGTGAAGGCTTTTGTGATATAACTGAAGTAGCAAAAGGAAAGTTCAGGAGGCGAGATAATAGCAAGGTCATGAAATGGATTATTAAAAAGAGAGAAAGAACAATGGGAATGCTAAGGATACAGCATCTTTTACAAGGTTATTGGTGGGAAAGGAAACCAAAGATTATGAAAAAATCTTAACTTCAGTAAAATCTCATCTGTATTGCATGCCCGACCATTTTTAAGCAATTGTGACATTACTCAGGGTACAATCTGGACTGTTGACCAGCTGTGTCCCTCAACTCTCTAACTTGGGGTGCCTTTTACGTTGCTTTGCTGTGAAAACAACCACTCCTGGTCTGCTCCCACACAGCTTCTAGCATGTAAATTACTCCCAGCTATATTACAAGAGTGTTCTAGCCAGCCAGTCACGTATTATATTACAGGGTGACACCAGCAAACTCCAAGTCAGACTTCCCCCCCAGAAATATGCATCTTGCACTGCCCACCTTTTTTGTTTCTGGATAATACAAGCTCATAGAAAGTCCATTGCTTCATTAATAGAAAATGATATGCACAGACCCTGTTACCTCAGATGAAGGTTCCCAAACACTTCAATCCAACCACTAGTTTAGATAAAACAATAAATGGTTATTAACTACTGAAAGAAAGATTTTAAGTGATTACAAGTAATGAGGCATAGAAGTCAGAACTGGTTACAAAGAAACTAAAAAGTAAAATCCAACTAATCTCTAATTTAACAAGCTAAGTGAATTTAAAGCAAAAATGTCCCTCACCACATGCTTTTACAGTGTCACTGGCTGGAATCCTTCCAGCCAGAACCCTACTCCTAGTTCAAACTGTCTCTTTGTCTTTCAGGTGTTGTGGCTGTTATAGGCAGAGAAAAAGGCAGAAGTATTTTGCAGCATCTCTTCCCATTTCTTACAGTTCTCTTTTCCCTTTGAAGATCATTTCCAGCTGAGGTTCAGAAGACAGGAGGTCTGGGGGACAGGAACCTCCAAGCTGTTTTCTTTGCTGCTATGCAATTTTTTTTTTTAACTTGTACCCTACTTCCTGCCAAAGAATGACCACTTAACCAGGTGATAGTCCATTTGATTTTGCTGATATGTAGCTGAGACGCTGGCTAGCCTTTTGTCTCTGGGGAACAGGTTTGAAGCTGTTTCCCCATATTTGGAATATGTGTTATACAGTAGAATTTTATAACTTTACATACCACGGAGCCACACATATTTAAACACCACAATAATGTTCAGCAGATTATGAGTTTTCAAATGATATCTCACAAGGCATACTTTGTACAAAAACGGTGAACATAGGGGTACAGACTGTCACACCAATTAAATCAGAAATTGCTCCCCAAGGGTCAGCTGGGACTGGAAAATAAATGTGTGTAGCTTCAACGTAATGTTAAGTAAACTAATGGCTCTTAATACAAGCTCGTTGATGCAGAGGGCCAAAGTCAGGAAGAATACATTCCAAATGCAATCAGTGAGTTGTGTGCCCTGCATAAATTAAGTCTAGAAGTAACGCTGGAATGTCATACAAAAACAACAACAAGAACAGGGCCCAGTGCAGTTCTGCTGTGTGTGCAGAAAATGCAACATTCTGATAATACACATGCACAAATCTTTAGTGACTCAGAGAAGGAAGATACTGCCCTGTCAAGAGGTTAAAGCCCCAACAGAAACTTTTCATTAAAATGTGGAAACGCCCGTTTGTATGGATTTCCATCACAGTCTCAGTAATCCCCACTGGAATAGGCAGATTGAATACCAGTCAAGAAAAACTACCCACTCCATTTAGGCTACTCACAGAACCCTTAGCAATTCTACTAGGTTACAGTCTAAAGGAGGTTATTGACTCAAGGAAGGACACACTGATAAACACAACTACTGCCGGAAGCCAGATCCACAACAGTCCCTTTTTGGAAAAGGACAGATTCCCCAATATTAGTGGCATGGAGATGGAAAAATGAAGTATGTGAAACCCGTTCGACAGGGGGAAAAGACAGACAGCCTTATATCAGGATCAGCTAGATTTTATGAGATATGGTTAGCATTTTGGGGAATCTGAACAAAAATGCACAGGATTTGACCAAACACAAAAACATCTTTTCAATGTAAACAAATACAGGCTAAGAATTATAATATTTGTTAATACATGAATGAAAACATCATGTATGTTAATAATGACAAAATAAAAATCAAAACAAAATTAGCCAAGACACAAATGGGGTGAGAATCTCTTTGCAAAATCATGGTAATTGCCACTATATGGAGCAGGGGTAGCATGCCCCTTAGCCTAACTTAAGTGTTAACAGGTCAGGACAGAACCAAAGATTTAAGAAACAAATGCAATCCACAAGGCATCATGCACAGCTGTAGTATCTACCTGGAATGTGCTATCTACTTGAGTACCGTTGGTTTGTAGCAAGATCCTTGGGAAAAGCCCGTAAAATGTTCTCCCAAAATTTATTAACACCTTATAATACCATTAAGTGTACATTAGAGTAAATCTAATAAAAAAACACATTGAAATTGTGTAAGTGACCTTTGCATCAGTAAGAGATGACAGGAGGTGTTTTTAATTGAGGGTAAAGATTAAAGGAGAGCCACAGAATTCTGAAAACAGAAGAAGGCTTTTACATAAAGGAAATTAAATGTTTTTTTATTTATATTGGGGAAAGTGATAAACCCATTGTACCCATGCAGATTTCCTTCTGTAATAATGAAGTACTGTACAGATTAGTTGTTTGGTGTCCTGTCACCTAGATCTCAACTGGTACGTTCACATCTAAATTTTTGTCTGTTTTAAAAGTCTGACACACTTCACCCACTTTGTGAAACTGAAACTGCTCCAAGTATATGAAAAGTACTTTTTAAATGGGAGAGCTGACTGATATTTAATAACTGCAGTCAGCGTATATTATCGATCATTTTAACAACCCAACTGTTAGAAAAAAATATTAGCTAATCATTAGTGGCTCTGAGAGAAACAGATGAAGAACACTGAAATCTTGCCCAAAGGGACAGGAAAAAAGGTAACTAGCATCAGGAATTAATACTGCAACTGAAGTAACGTACATCCAGAGGGCAATATACTTCAAGTGTAGACAGAGTGGGAAAAAAAAGACTAATCTCACTCACATTTTCATTAAAAAAAAAAAAAGTATATAGAAATGACTAAGGGCCCAATCCCGCAATGCGTTACATGTGAGCAATTCTTCTATGTAATCATCAGCACTAACCCAAGCAAAAATAGCCACATATATTACTATTTTTAGTGTTTGTATTAGGTCAGCATATAAGGACCCCTTCAATGGCTACTAGCCAGGGTGGGTAGTGATGATTTGCCAGACGCTGGGAATGGGTAACAAGGAATGGACCACTTGAGGATTACCTGTTCTGTTCATTCCCTCTGGGACACCAGGCATTGGCCAATGTCGGAAGACAGGATACTGGGCTAGATGGACCTTTGGTCTGACCCAGTATGGCCGTTCTTACGTACAGACCCCACCACAGTATGCACTGAACTACATAGAATAAGACATCTTACACTTTAAGAGTTTACAATCCAACACACTGGAATGTTAACAGTTACTGTCTAATGTTACATGCCTTATGTTCCCAGGAAAAGCAATCAGTATTTCAATTCAGACAGCTATCACAGTAACTCTAGTTAAAATGTTATGAATAATAAAAGCTAACAGACTGTTATCCAAGTGATAATTCAGTTGAGAAGAGGAAATTTGAGGGAGTGAAAATGCAAAAGTTTTATTTAAAAATCTATGCTCACCATCCTCCAAAATCAATGACACATGGAACAGCGCCACTTAACATTGCTTATTGGAACTAGCACAATCTGACAAAGGCTGCAAAAAACTTTATGCTCTTCTTCTAAATAGAATTCCTCTGTCACAGACCAAGCTAAATCAGGAAATTAATAGTTGTAGAAATGGCATCTAGGAGGAAGATACAAACATGTCACTTTGGAGAAAGAAAACAACATATGCCAATGAATAGTTCTAACTTGATCCAGTAATACAAAACACAGCTCTTCTAAATCACCCTTCACAGGGGGAGTTGAGGGCAGTGTACAATTCAGCTCTATGAAAACATCCATAATTAGCAACAATTAAAAGCAGCAGCAAACATACGGAACATTCCTTTAGCCTGGTTTAAAATGTCGACCTAGACCAACAATTATCAACAGCAGCGGAAAGTGCATTCTACAGTCATGGGGCATAATTACAGAAGGAAAAAAAAATAGCTCCCATCATCACAAGGTTATAATCAAGGTAGATTAGATAACCAATTGATTCAGATCTTAATGAACAGCTGAGAGTATAGCAGAAGAAATGAGCAGTAAAGCATACTGAAGCAAATCCATTCAGAGCCATAAGAGTCAGATCAACTTTAAAATCAATATATTGAAAAAGAGCTGAGATTTCAGAAAATTACTAATAATATGTTATAATGTCTGCCTACCTAAGAACGTGAGCTGTCACATTTGAAATAAAGTGCATCCTTGATATAATACAGTCTGGTACGTTGAGATAATATATCCCTGACTATATGAGAGCATTCATCAGCAATTACAAATCATTCTTACTGACAAATGGCTCCAGAGGGGGAACTGTGTTTTACCAATTATTGGTCCACTATTCTCAAAAAACTGAACAAAAAACTCCTAGAGGACTATTTTTTACATTAACAATCTCATGGAGATAATGAAGTTTTTATTCAGTAGCATGGAGGGAAAACTCTTTACATTTGCTTCATTCCAGTAACAAAACCAGATGCACAAACCAAGGAGTTCCTTCTACAGTAAACTAGTCTCTTTGCAGTACACCAACAGATCTATTTTGTGTTTTTATATTTCTTGACTGGGCAATATTGAAAACTGTTAAAATTATAAGCTGCCACTTTAAATTCTCAAGAGTTTTCCTTATACTCCTTGCAGACTCTGGGCCCCTGTAAGGAAAAGTACACTCTGGTTCTTTAGCAGTCAGTCTGCAGAGTCAGCTCAGAGCAAGGTGGGATGAGTTGTGAGACTCTGCATTAGGGAGCAGCCTCCTTTGTGTCTCTGTTTTTTTGGTTCTTGCATGTTAAGGCTCCTGATTCTAAGAAATAAAGGAGCGTTACGTTACAATCTTCCAAAAAGAGTATTTTATGACTTCTGCGTGTATGCTGTCAACATAACACTGACATACCAATGTAGATTTTACAGATGTGTTTGGTCAGTATTCCCTAGGCAATACAACGCAAATGTAGTTTTCTATATCCACATACTTTATGAGTTATTTACAACAGCTCTATATTTAGTATATTTCTATACAGCCAGAGCACTTATGACACTTACAAATTTCACTCATTATTGAATTTTACTCATGACGAACAACTAGGGTTGCCAATTGTTTAATCACACAATCCCAAACACCCTTGCCCGCCCTGCCCCTTCCCCAAGGCCCCGCCCCACTTACTCCATCCCCACTCCCTTCGTCACTCACTCTCCCCCATCCTCACTCACTTTCACCCAACTTGGGCAGGGGGTGGGTTGAGGGAGGAGGTGTGGGCTCTGAGCTAGGGCCGAGGAGTTTGGAGTGTAGGAGGGGGTTCCGGGCTCAGCCTGGGGCAGGGAGTTGGGGTACAGGAGTGGGGGCAGGGTGCAAGCTCTGGGAGGGAGTTTGAGTGCAGGAGGGAGGCCTGGGCTGGGCAGGGGTTGGGGTGCAGGACAGGGTGCAGGCTCTAGGAGGAAGTTTGGGTGCATGGACGGGTGCGGGGTGCAGGCTCCGGAAGGGAGCCTGGGTGCGGGAGGGGACTCAGGGCTGAGGTAGTGGGATGGATGCAGGAGGGGGTGAGGGGTGCCTGCTTCAGTTGGGTGGCACTTACCTCAGCCGACTCTCAGTCAGCAGCACAGTGGGGCTAAGGCAGGCTCCCTGCCTGCCCTGGCTCCATGCTGCTCCCAGAACCAGCCAGCACATCCCTGCAGCCCCTGGGGAGGGAGCAAGAGCATCCACATGCTGCCCCTGCCTGCAACCACCACCCCTGCAGCTCCCAGCCAATGGGAACTGCGGAGTCAGCACTCAGGTCAAGGGCAGTATGAGGAGACCCCCTTCTCACCGCCCCCCTAGGAATGTGCTGGCTGCTTCTGGGAGCAGTGCAAGGACAGGACAGGCAGGGAGCCTGCCTTAACCTTGCTGTGCCGCCAGACTTTTATCAGCTTAAAATCTCCTGGATTAGCTTCAGTAGCCTCCAGAACATATAGCCCAATTTTGGGGGACTCCTGCTGAAACTGGGAGGGTTAGCAACCCTATGAACAACATCATCATCAAAGTGACAGACTCCAAAGTGTCTAGGTCTCTTTTGAAAATGGGACTCAGGAGCTTAACCAATGTAGGTGCTTTGGAAATTTTTACCCTATAACTCTAAATGACTCTGGCTCTTCTACTGAAGGAAAACACATTTCAAACAACTCCATGCAATAGGAACCTTGATGAAAAATAACATTTTCCTATTAAATTCCCGTTGCATCTGAAGAAGTGGGTTTTTTTTACCCATGAAAGCTTATACCCAAGTAAATCAGTTAGTCTTTAAGGTGCCAACAGACTCCTTGTTGTTTTTGTTCCTATTAGATTATCATCGTACAATTGATTAGTTTCTTGAAACCTTGCATCTTCCAATTGCCAATGAGGGGCACAGAGAACAAAAATGCAATAAAAATCCTATAATAAAAAACGTTGGAATCCAAAGTTATTACCCAGTAGACAAGGAGATAAAACCTTTTTCTTCAGACTTTCGAATCCTGTTACCCATCAGTAGGGTAAGAATTTATGTCTCACTGCTAAAGAGGCAGAGAACACAACTGACAATCACCACTGATGTTGGACACAGAAACTTACTGGACTTTTAGCATGCAATTAAATCTCACTTTTCAACCATGTCAGGAAGCTTTCCAATCCCGTACAATTTGCAAGTGAGCATTTGTTGTGGGTACAAGCTTTGACTTTGTCCAAATCGCAAAGCCAAACTATCCCATGCAGCTCAGCAATCAGCTAAAGCCAATATAGGAGACAGTGCTCTCTTTATTATCTATCATTCCAGAATCTGCTAATGTAGGTTTTGCATGTCAGCTTGACAAAGTGCTCCCTTCCTGCTTCAATAACCAAGAGGGATTAGGCTGGCTTTTTTTTTTTTTTTTTAATCATCTCTTTTTAATTCCCTCCATCTTAACGTTCATCTTTTTGTAGAGCAGATATAATTATTCTTCACAGAACATACCAGTTCTAATCTCAGATGGGGGGAGGGGGAAATGTATATCACAACTATTACTATAAATGGCCTTGCACAGGTACAGTTAGGGGCAAGAGGAAAAAGTTCCCCTCAAGGCAGGGGAAATGCACAGAATCCATAACACGAGATACAAAAGCAGTGCTGAAGCTTGTGCTTGATCCTGAACATCCGCAACTGATTTCAGTGGGAGCTGTAAGTACTCAGCAGCTCAGGATCAGACCTCAGGCCTGACTCCCAATTGTCTTGCATCTTGTGCATATCTGAGCAAAGTGCTATCAAATCAGAACTCGCCACTCGCAGCAGTGAGCTGTGTTACTAGGGAATCAAAAGCAGGGCCCACAACGGCCAATGCAGTAGAAGCACTCTAGGCTTACACACAGTGGGCCGTGGCATTCTGCAGACCACCAGGCTCCAACAGATTTGGGGCAACCTTAGCCTTTTTCATGGGAAACCCACACCTAATGAGACAATAGGAGAGAGATGCCTGCAGAAATTTCCTCCTCCCTGGGAGGGCAGGATCAGGCACTTAGTCAGGCATGTGCTGATTTAACACCCTCCTTCATTAAAGGGTGAGAATCCTCTGGTAAAGTGAACTGAACATATTCATGGAGTCACAAGCCAGATTGTTAAGTATTCAATACACCCAAAGTGTATGAGATTTCTATTCTACTGCTTAAAGTAAACTCTTCTGAATAAAGCGACAAAGAGTCCTGTGGCACCTTATAGACTAACAGACGTACTGGAGCATAAGCTTTCGTGGGTGAATATCCACTTCATCAGACCATTCTTCTGAATAGTTATATACCTTCCTTAGATATAAACAGACTGAAGAAGAGCTCTGTGTAAGCTTAAAAGCTTGTCTCTGTCACTAATAGAAGTTGGTCCAATCAAAGATATTACCTCACCCGCCTTGTCTCTATACTAAAATAAGACATTTTATTTACCTGGTCTTCAAAATAAATTCATATTCTGTGCCTAGTGGAATTAAATAAGTAAGGTAAGTGGTACAAATGAAATGAAAAGGTAGCTTTGCTTAAATGGGAAAAAGAGACTTGTGGAAGATTAAAACACATAAATCCTACATGAAAATGACTATTGTCTTACTCCGGCATTGCAGATACTTTGTAGGTATTAGATTATGAATAGGAAGCTACTGCAGAAACCAGCTTCTGGATTTTTCATTAGTATTTCCTGCACTCTCTTGGATAAAGAGCCTTGACTTGCACCCTAGCCTGAGACAACTTTTTAGAAGGATCTGAATTGCCAAGTACTAATCCTTATCAAAATATAGAATGGCTTAAATTCTTATACACATGCACAACTTTAGGACCACTGTTTCATTCCTAGTACCCTTGGCAGGTCGTTTTTTATAAACTTGGGAGCAGTAGGCAAGGTTAACTTTTGAAGTAGCAAGCCCTCTGAAGATGCCACAATTTATCACACAGCAGCAATCACTTGTTACAGGGATTTGCTATAACAGAAAGCTTTAGCACTGCATCAACTTATGATAAGCAACATGCATAAAACCAATAAATCCAAGACACAGCAAATAAATTCAAAGGTCATGAGGTCTACAATTCCCAGTTTTCAGCCCCTAATTTTAATGCAGAAGCCTCCAAGCTTTTATAAAACAACCTGGTGACAGAGTTTTAGCAGCGAGATTCTTGGTTCTGAGAGTAAAGCGGCCCCATCTGATTCATCCAGCTCAACTCCCAGCCTCTGGGAGAGCTCAAACTAGCCTTTCCCTAATTCATTAAAGCACCTGAGTTTCCAGGCTCTCATGGCTACACGGCAGCGCTTTGAAGTGTGAGTGTGATTGGAGCGGCAGCACCGGGAGAGAGCTCTCCCAGTGCTGCACGTAAACCACATCCTCTACGGGTGTAGCATGCAGCGCTGGGAGCCGTGCTCCCAGCGCTGCCGCCTTGATTACACTGACGCTTTACAGCGTTGTATCTTGCAGCGCTCAGGGGGGTGTTTTTTCACACCCCTGAGCGTGAAAGTTGCAGCACTGTAAAGTGTGAGTATAGTCATACAGGTCAGACTACACCATCCCAAGTGAACTATACCACCAAGCCTACTCCTTAAAAGTTTAACTTAAGTAACACATAGCAGTGAGGTTTCACTTCCTCTCTTTAGAATGTTCAACACAGTCATTCAGGCAAAAACAGAACAGGTTATCTATCTTGTGTGTAACTACCATTACTTGTGATCCAAAAGCATACATTCATCAGGCATTTGTTATTCAATGCCAGTTTAAAGTAACTTGGGGTTTTTACACACTCCAGCTTCTCCCGCCGACACAGCTACCGTCTCTTGTGGATGCGTCTCGAGCACTCTCCCATCGGCATAGAACATCTTCATCAGACGCATTGCCAAGGCACAACTGTATAGCTTCTAGCCTAGGGCTTTGTCTTCACTGGTTAAAAAATTATAGAAAAAAAGGCTCTCTGGCAATAAAAAGCATAGGGAGGACAAGGCCTTTCATTTTTACTGACAGATAACCTAGGCAGGATCAGCCCCAGGCAGGGGTATAGTGCTGATCTCTGGTTAACTCCATCTTCTCCACGGAGCATTTTGTTACCAGGCTGTAAAAAAAAATATCTTTTTAAGCAGTGAAGACAAGGCCAGTGTTAAGTTCAGATTTGACCCCAGGTTTATAATGTCAAAGAGCACCTGAGATGTTCCTTTAAAAAATTATAGTTTTTTTCCAAAACACAAATACCCCTACAGTGTTTGCATTCCAAACCATTCCTGCACTGAGTTAGTCATGGAAAAGAATCAAAAGTGAAATTGACTAAGTAAACGTCAAACTGATTAGGGACCAGATCCTGTAAATACCGAGGGCTTCTCTACACAAGCAAGTTGTACCAGCCAGGACAAATAGACAACGCAAATCAGATTTTAAAAATTTTCAGTTTTAATATCTGTTTTTTGTTTTACTTAGGTACCAAGGCTGAAATCCATAAAACCATTTCTCATTCCTCTACAGACTCAATATATTTCCCTGTTATCAATGCAGAGAAATCCGTTTATTAAAATGTGTATTTGTAAATTATTAAAAAGGTGGAAAATCCTGCAGTCAATTCTTCTACATTTTAGATCTGGTTCTTGGATGGGGGTTCATTTAACCCAACTGTTACTGGGCAAATCTACATTCCTTCCAGTGAAAGGGCAAAAATAATCTACAGAAATGCTTTGGGAACATACCACTACCAATTCCCTAACCAAGACCTTTATCCAGAAAGCACTTAAGCATGTCAGTGGAACTACTCACATGCTCATAGTTAAGCATGTGCTTGAGTTTTGCTAGATTGAGAACTAAAAAAAGTAGAGAACTAACTATGATTCCTGTATCTTGCTCACCTAACAAATCCGTAAGACTAAACTTAGAGATTCTCTGTGACCCATTTTACTTATATACTAATATTTGTAAGCTATTATCCCCACTTTGTTATACCAATTGTAGTCTTTGTTCTGTTTATTTGATTAAAAATCCCTGGAAATAAATGTTAACTAAACGTTTGTGCTGAGGCCTGAAAACTGTTTTATTAAGTAGATTTAGAGTCCTCACTGTTTTTTCCACTTTAACATACTTATCTCTATAAATCATTTACCAAATTTCTTTTATTGATTAAGAAAGATTTTTATTTCTAGGCTGGCTCCTGGGGACTGTCATGCAAAATTTATATTCACAGTAGAAAATCAAGTGCAATGTTCCTGAAAATAAAAGAACAGCAGCAAACCAAATTATATGCAGCCATCAGCAAAAACATACTTTAGATTTATTGTTAAAAATAGGCCGACAGGAACAATGATATTTCAGTTCCTTTGGGGAAATTAGGTAAATCCAACATTAGAGAAGACAAGTATCTGGAGCAGCATGGATACTGCTAACACATGGCCCAATCCTATAACGTTATTACGAAAACACAGGGCTTGAGCTACAGGAGAACTTGTAGGGTATGTGTACACTGCAGTTGGGAATGAAGCCTGGATAAACAGACGTGAGCTAGATCTACTCAGGCTACTGTGTTAAAAATTGCAGTGTGGTCATTGCGGCATGGGTGGTGGCTTGGCTAGTCACCCACACTTAGACCCACGACTTGATTGCCTTGGACTCAGGAGCCTACCCCAAGCTACCACCTGTGCCACAACATCCACGCTGCTATTTTAGCATATTAGCTTGAGCAGAGCTAGCACAAGACTCTCTGCTCACACCTCCCAGCTGCAGCATAGACACACTCATAGGGAACAAGCACTCTAGTAATAAGACTCCATTCAGGTCTGAACAGGGATGCTTTTGTGAATCCATGCCCAAGTATTCACAAGATCAGTGCCTTTATGCATAAAGGACTCGCTTTACGAACCAATGAAATACAGCACCAGTCACTAGAGTGGAATACAGCAGCTATTAAAACATCAGGCAGCAACTATTCAGAATAGGAAATGACGACCACTATCTCCAATTCAAATCTCATGGGCAATTTAGCGAGGCGGAAAGTAATCAGCCTTGGAATGTGGCCAGTACATCAAGGCTACCAACGTATTATCGTGAAAAGAGCCACTGCAGTTTTAACAAACTCAAGCGGTCAGCCCTCAATTTTAAGGCAGATCTGTAAAACATTATCTCCCCATATCACTGTGCTGGGACCTTGGTTACAACTCCAGCTGGAATACCAACTCAGTTCTGATTCTACATGATCACCGCAAGGTTTTAATGAAAAAGTTTCATGTACGGTTTAAGACTATGAAAATGCTATTTAAAAAACTGAAACATTAAAAATAAATTGTTCCTCAGTTTTAATCCCTGTGAAGTGCTTTGAGAGCGAAAGATGAAAAGCACTGTATAACAATGAGGTATCATCATCATTACTGAAGAGCAACATTTAAAGTACATTGACAAACAATGTGGGGAATTTCATGTGGGGGGAGGAGGAAGGGAAGAGAAAGGAGGAAAGAATCCAGCCTGATGTGATTATCCTCTGCAACAATCTAAATGAAAACCAGGGCCAAAGATTTTAAAAATAGTCAATAGCTAGGAATATAAATAAGCAGACTAATTTCCAAAATTGCAAAGCACTCATCAGCTCCACGGGCAGCTGCTGGGTGTTCAGCACTTTTGAAAGTCAGACACTTATTTACATGCCTGTAGAAGATTCAAAAAGTGGGAGGCCAAAACTACCCCCCCCCCCCCCAAAAATAAAAGTCACTTCTAAGAAGGTCTCCAAACTGATCCCAGCCACCTGCAACAATCCCAGTTCTCTTCTTGTTCTAGATGGCAAGCAGGCTCTCTCCCTTTTCCTTAGGTCAAGCTGGGGAACGAGTCACTTAACCCAGTTCAGAAGGCCCTTCACTCAGAGCCACGAAATGTATAGTCAGCCAAACAGTCTACAGGCCGGTAACCTGAGGCCTGTCCTCTATCAGCCAGCCTGGCTTCTGGTCCCCAATCTCTTGCTCAGCTTTCTTTTCCTGTTTATATAACCCAATCCCAAGGATAGGGCAGGGCAGTCCTGGACTGCATCCAGGCTATCTTGGCTGTGAACTCCAGCCTGTCGCGTAAAGGGGTGGGTATACCCTACCAGAGCACCCAGCTAAAGACTTAGAAGCCTTACTGTAGGTTCCTATTGTTGAAAAATCTTGGC
Organism: Chelonoidis abingdonii; assembly: GCF_003597395.2. NCBI lineage: Eukaryota > Metazoa > Chordata > Testudines > Testudinidae > Chelonoidis > Chelonoidis abingdonii. Next base: position 11,640,216 of record NC_133788.1, read on the forward strand.
CAAAGAAAATGACTTTTCAGCTCCCCTTGGATCTGATATGTTCTCATGCAAAGACAATCTTTTGCAACATCCAGACTTCTCATTTTTTACATGCCAACTGGGAATATGTGGGGAGAGGGAAGAGTAACTCTGCATTTTACATAATCCTATGACAATGATGCCGAGATAATGAAACACTAAGAGGCATGATGCCTACTAAAATGAAAGATTTTCACAATTTGACAAAACTTCAGCTGTGTCACAGTAAGGGTTCCCTGAAAGTAGCGGCCAATAACATAATACATGTTATGTGTGATTAATGCGGGGCACATCAGCATGTCAAACGGACTGAAGTATGACAAGTTAATATTATGGTTAAAAGAACAGGGATAACATGCAAACAACAAACCAGCAGTGCAGCTGCAAGGGCTAAATAATAAAGCACAGATTAATCTGCCATAAAAATATAATAACCTTATAGAACACCTCTCTAACACTCTACGAAGCGAGAGATTTATGAGTATTTTTCTTTGGGGGTTGTCTAATTTATCTTAAAAAAAAAAAAAAGATTTAAAAGACCTGACTTGCTGTAATTCTGCCAATTGACTTTAACCAAAAACAAAGCAGAAGATACATTTTATGTCTTGTTGATTAAGAGAGCTTTGAAGGCAGCTGCTTTTGTAGTGCCATTACATTATTCCAGTAGTTACAATCTAAGATAATGATTATTATAAAAGGTAAATGGACTTTAAAAAATTTAATTGCCCATCCTATTAAAAGTATAGCTCCAGCAGAATGCTCATGTGATTTTAAAAGAACATAATTTTTATATAGTATCAATTGCATGCTGTAGAGACAAGCAAGAAGATATGATCTGGAGCCGAAGGAGCTCACACTCTGATCCAGTCGACTTCTATACCTAGGCAAAGTTACTACCAGGCATGGTCTGCAGGGGCAGGCCATACTTCAGAAAAAAGGAGAATGCTCAGTTCTTGGATGTGAATGGAATTGTGCCTGTCTTTAGAGCTGCAAGGTTCTTTGAGATCCATGGTGAAAAGGACTAGATAGAAATTACGTATTACCACTGGCAGCTGGTATAACCCCACCTTCAAACATTTCTCATTCAGGACCTAATTCAACATTCCTGGGAGCCTTTCCATCAACTCTGTTCGGCTTTGTATCAAGCCCTGAATCCTGAACATTTTGATTCTCCTGGAGGGTATGTCTGCACTGCAGCTGGAAGTGTCAATTCCGGCTCAGGCAGGTGTATATGATCTAGCTTTGATTGTGTTAGCATGCTAAAAATAGCAGCGTAGCTGCAGTGGCGTGTGTCGTGGTACACGCTAGCTGCCTCGAGTATTTACCTAGAGTCTTATGCAGGACTGTACTTGGGTGGCTAGCCTGTGCCACTGCCCATGCCGGCATGGCTACGCTATTTTTAGTGCACTAGCTCCATCAAAGCTCATGTACATCTACCCAAGCTGGAAATTACACTTCCAGATGCAGTGTAGACAAACCCTCAGACTCATCCTATCTGGTACTCCCATTCATTTTAATGAGTGCAGAGGTATTTGGCACACTGCAGGATTAGGCCCTGAATGTATGTTTCAAAGAGCCTTTTGAGACTATCTGTTGCAGGTGGCAACACTTGGGCTATCCAGCTCCCATCACAGTATTTCGCCTTCCTCTGCAGTGTGGGGCATGGGTCACTTGCTGGTGGACTCTCTGCAGCTTGAGGTCTTCAAACCACAATTTGAAGACTTCAATAACTCAGACATAGGTTAGGGGTTGTTACAGAAGTAGATGGGTAGGGTTCTGTGGCCTGCTTTGTGCAGGAGGTCAGACTAGATGATCATATTGGTCCCTTCTGATCTATGAGTCTATTTCAGATCTTGGGGTGAAATTCACTTAATCCTCTTCACCTCCCCACATACCACACAGCCAGAATGAGCATTGTACAGGGAGCTAAGCAGGGGTTGAGGAAGTGGGAATCCAACCACTGATCCACATGCTGGGCACAAATCAGCTTTGCATCCATTCCATGGCCATTATTAATGGACTATAACAAGGTTCAAAAAAGAACTAGATAAGTTCATGGGGGATAGATCCATCAATGGTTATTAGCCAGGATGGGCAGGGATAGTGTCCCTAGCCTCTGTTTGCCAGAAGTTGGGAATAGGTGACAGGGGATGGATCATTCCCTCTGGGGCACCTGGCATTGGCCACTGTCAGAAGACAGGATACTGGGCTAGGTGGCCCTTTGGTCTGACCCTTTATGGCCATTCTTATGTTATCAGCTGCCAATGCTTTTTTATGCAGAGCTTCTAATCTGCTGCAGCCATCTGGTTTTGGATCCAGCAACCCCTTCCCCTATCATTCACTTCTGCATTCTGATGGTTAAAACCAACGTGTGGTCTACTTCCCAGCACCCCATGAGTCTGAAGGCCTTTCAGCATGGACACTCCCCATGGCTCTAACTGTATAGTATTACAAGCATGAGGGCTTCACAGCACGGGGAGCCTTGTGTGGGACCTGCCGAAGGGGGAAGATTGCTCATGCCAACTGCACTCATTCTGTGTCTGTTGTATATCTAAACAAAGAGACGTGGACATTAATTGTCTGTGTCCTAAAGCTGCCAGATGGGACTCGGTCTCAAACTATGAGGAATTTTTATAAAAAGTTACCCTTGACTTTCCTGAGGAAGACACTGCTGTTAGAAGCTAGCTTCTGAAAAGCAAAGTCATTTTCATATAAGTGCACTTTAAGAGGCCATCTGCTAGAACCAGAGCTATCATTTGTCCATTCCAATGCTCTGAAACAATTTTGGACTTTCCTACTGCACTGTAAAGAGAGTTTCATTCCATCCAAGTTGGCTATAAGCAGATTCCCCATACGTGACTTTACAACAAATTAAAATATTTAGAACAGGATCATGAGGAACTGCTTATTAATGCGACAGCAGGGGAGAAAATGCAAGTGGTGGGAGCAAATCTAAAGTAATGACTAATATTAGGACTTAATTACCAAATTCATATTCCTGCAAAACAAGGTGGGAGCAGTTTTCCCGCCAAGCCCGTTCGTATGCAAAATATAGAACCTAATAGGCCCTCTAAGCTGTTCTGCACCACTGCTGGTACATGTTACCCAGTCTGTCAAGTCTCCCACATCTCACAGTTGCAATGTATCTGCGGCCCATGGTATTTCTTTTTATTATTATATTTTATTGAGGGTTCCCCCCCAAAAAAAATATGGGGGAAAACAGGAAAAAAAGGACTAAAAAGTAAAGGGAAAGGAAGGAAGGAAGGAAAGAACAGGGAGGCGAAAGCAAAATTATATCTGTTTCCAGCCGCTAAAAATTAATCAAAGACTTCTAAAAAAAAGTTAGAGCAAATCTTTTCAAGTTTGCCTGTGGTGCCTCTTGTCCAAAATACTGCCCACTTTCTGCTGCCACCACCATTCTACCTATGCTCCTGTCGGAGGGAACTGTTTGAATCCTTTACAATAACATTTTTCTAACCTGGACTTAGCACGATAGAGGCACCTAGATAGTTGTGTGCCTTAGGTGTCATTTTGTATTGCTCAGAATCTCAAATCTGCTCAAGGCTTAGATAAGAGATCACTCTTTAACTGGCTGTAGCCTACACAAATCATGCACGTTTCTGAGGTTTCCAATAGGTCAGCTCAATAAGCATTACACATTATTAAAACCCTCGGCCAAGGTAGTGACTCAGGGTCCAAGATGAAATTCTGCAAACGGAGCCTGATTCTGAGGGAAGATGCTTAGCACCATGTGAAAACCAGGCCCCTTCCAGGCATTGCAAATTAAACGTTCCAACACTGAGGCAACAGTCACTACTGAGAATCTTACCCTCCCCCTGTTGTGGGCTGGGATTTCCAGAGAAGCTAAATGAGTTAGGTTGAATGTCAATGGGAGTGAGTGCCTACTGCCTTGGGATCCTTTGAAAAAAAATCACAGACCACAAAGACAAGAGCAGGTTAGTGCAACGAAGTCAAGGCACATACAGGAACAGAAAGACAAAGGTGAGTTTGTTACAAGGCTGGGAACTGTTTCTTTAGATTCCGGGCTTCAACTTATAAGAAAATGTGATGTTTCCATATCATATTTCAACTGCCATTCTTTTTGCTATTTAAAATTCTGGCTAAATGGGTTTTACTGCAAACTACACATTCAGGAATTGTGGTTTCTCGAGTGCTAAAATTAAAACAAAGTCCAGTCTCTTTTAAAAGAGAAACCAGCATAGACTACTGGTGTTTGCATAAAAACATAGATGTGTAGGGCTGAAGAGGTCATTTGCTGAGGAAGGATTAAGTATACCTAATGGATTTGTATAATGGCTTTAATGCAGGATCTGTCTTTATTACAAGGCCATTTCCTAATTCAGATTTCATAGACTTTTTTTTTTTTTTTTTTATGGACTAGTGAAGTTTAATTTAAAAAAAAAAGAATGAGAAGAGATCATTTATATTGTGCCTATTGTAAAAGCATCCAATCTGATAAACATGGAGACAGCAGAGTACTCTTCTGGGAGTAATGGTAGGAGAGAATCCATCTTGCTCACCACAGCCAGCATTCCTTTAGCCCAAGAGAAAGTTAAAAATGAACACAATCGATTTGTTTATTTACAGACATTTTTACTATGGATAATTTGTGGGAGGGTGACTTCATCTGGAAAGAAATGGGTAAATGTGCGCAACTGCACAGTATCCAAAGTATATGCTTTCAGCTTCAGATTCATCTGCACACTAAATGCAGAGAACAGTCCATTCAGCAATTTTGGAGACTTTCCGTTCTCTGCCATAGAAAGATAACTAGGGCACTCAGCTCAGAGTCAGGAGCTGGGAGTTCTATTCCTTGGGCAAGTCACTTTGCCACCCCCATCCTTCCATTTTCCTTCCCACTCTTCATCTATTTAACCTATACACTCCATGGGGCTGAGATAGTCTCCCAGCATCCAGCACATCAGGGCCCTGATTTCAGTTGGGGCCTCCAGCTGGGGCTGTAATACGAAGAATTTGAAGTTATTTCTCCCCATGAATCCCCAACTAAGTTTCTAATTTTCCTTGCCGGATCCCATTTGGCTGGCAGATTTGCAGCCTTTGTGGAATATACTTCAGGGAGAAAAACGCTGGTTGTGAAGAAGCTCCACTCCTATCCTCAGAGGGTGACTTTAGGAGCTTAACAGAGGACACAGGGCAGCTCAGAAGCTAGAAAAGCTATGACAATGCTGCGACCCTAACATCCCACTGTAAGAGGGCAAGGTGCACATTGGAATCTGGTAGTGATTTTCACCTGGCCTGCCCTGACCAGTCCGCTGATGTCATAACCTGTATATAAAAGGTGTCAGGTAAAACATCAATAGAAAGCTAACCACATACTGCTCATTCATATTATTGTGATATATATTTACAGACGGCAAATTCAAAATTTACAAACCATGTTGGAAATTACGTTATCAAAGTGTGTCTGCAAACCAGAACAAAAGTTATCCCATCCTAGAAGGTATCGTCAAGGTACATTGAAACAGACGTTTTCAACCTTTTTCTTTCTGAAGCCCCCATTCCCCTCAACATGCAATAAAAACTCCACACCCCACCGGTGCACAACAACTGCTTTTCTGCATATGAAAGTCAGGGCTGGAATTAGAGGGTAGCAACCAGGGCAATTCGCCGGGGCCCCATGCCATGGGGTCCCCACAAAGCTAAGTGGCTCAGGCTTTGGCTTTAGCCCCAGGTGGTGGGGTTTGGGGCATTGGGCTACAGCCCCACATAGCCGGGGCTTAGCTTTCTGCCCTAGGCCCCAGTGAGTCTAACATCAGTCCTGCTTGGCAGGCCCGCTGAAAACTGCATGTGGCCCCCCAGAGGGCCCCTGGTTGAGAACCGCTGCATTAAGAGACAAGGGGAATGCAAATTACATGGAAGGTACACAGGACCATCCCGGCAGCAGGGGGAGGAGATTGCAGAAAACAAATCAATTTGTATTTTAGCAGTGGGGGAAGAAGCAGCATGAAACTTCCTTCACCAGGAGACTCCACGTCGCCAGTTTGAATGAACTTTATTTTGGGGGGTTACCTTCAGATGAAACCATTTCAAACCTTCATTGAACTATAAAGGGAGAGGCAAAGAACCCCAGGTTATCTTTCACCTAAGACAACAAAGGAGCTGAGCCCTTTGGACTTTGTGGGAGATCCTGACCAGAGGGCTTGGTCAGCATCTTGCTGGAAGGACTGTCGGTAAGGAAACTGCCTTGATCAAAGCCTGTAGCTTGTTGTGTTCAAGTTGTATTCAAGCCTCTAGAAAGTCCTTTTCACTTTCACTTTGCTTGTATTTGAACTCATTTGAAATCCTATCTCCTTTTGTTAATAAACTTGTTTTACTTTTAATCTAAACCAACTCAGTGCTTTGTTTGATTTAAAGTGAATGTTAACTCCAGTTAAGATGGCAAGCCGCTGAGTATTGTGCCTTTAAAGGAACAATGAACCTTAATCCCTCTCTGAATGGAGAGGGCTGGATATTGCGGAGCACATGATTTGGGGAAAAATTCAGGCCTGGGAGTGTGTTGGGATCATCTTGCCAGATGTCACCAGAGCATGGTTGAAGTGTCACAAACAAGCTGCTAGAACCAGAATTGCTGAGTCAGAGCTGCTTCACTCATGGACACTCAGTGCAGGATTGGATGCTGGTTGGAAGCATCCAGACAAAAGAACCACAGTAGAGGAGCGTTTTGAGGCACTCAGGGTTACAGGGCAGGCAGAATGTGACAAATACAAATGAGTAATAAATATTATTATTAGGAAGACGTGATGCAGAGTAACTTTACAAAGTTACCAGTTGGTAGCTCAATAAGTAGAAGGGACTTTAAAAAACAAGATTGTATGCATCATACCTAGGATTTCCTGAAATTAAACAATGCATAATAAAAAAAATTGCTTACAGGTTGGGTTTTTTTCTTCAGATTTTGAAACAAAATAATTAGCATTAGAGAGTTGTACGCATTTCTTAAAGCTTTGTACCAATATTAAGGCAATGGCTTTTAAAACTGACACTTTTTTTCATTGCACAGAATGAAAAATTAAACTGCAGAACCCATAGCTTGAAAAGTTAGTGGGATTCAAAAAGAAGGATTTGACGTTTATATGAATAAAGAAAACATCCAGAGATTTATTACACATGAATTTTAGAAATGTGTTTTTTACAGGGAGTTATAAACTGTCATGCTTCAGGCCCTACGCTGACAACAGCTCACAGTGGTTAGGGAGAAATTTTTGCTGCGGTCAGGTACCGCCATGATGTATCCTCTGAAGCATCAAATACTGGTCACTGTCAGAAAAAGGACCATTGGTCTGACTCATTCTGATAATTACTATCTTCCCATTATAATGTTCAATTAACTGTACTATGGTAGAGGGCTTTACAAAAATCACGACCACCACGTAAATCTCTCTTCAGCATGTTTTCAGTCTCACAAGGAAGTTTATTTTTCATTCCATGTTCCACAACCGCCAGTTTACTTTGATGTGCATCTAACGCCATACATTTCTGATGATTATATGAAATTTAGTAAATTCCCATAGTTTCTTGTACTTAAACAGAAGTGCAAGATTATGCAGGCAATTAGGTGAGAAAACAGTGATGGAAAAATTGATCAAAATACATCCGTCCTTTCAGATTTCCTGTACTTTACGTGGTCCTTACATCAAAAAGTCAATGGTATTAATGCTAGTCATAAAATTGACTGCTACACTATTCCCTTTCCATAGTGCTGACCATTAATCGGAGCAGCTGAACCAACCCATTAAATTGAAACATAGCGACAAGCCTTAATGTAAAAACAAAACAAAAAAACACCTTTAACTGGAAATTAGTTTACAGCCTTTGGACAACCTCTAATTAAGAGAGTCCAGTTCCAAGACAACTCCACTCTGCTCAAGGTAGTTAAGCTTTCATGAGGAGGAATTCCCAACTTTAATTTTTTGGAAAACAATTCTTCAGTGTAGCAGCTTCAGAAAGGGCTCTGAACATCAATGAGACTACAAATCGTCTGCCCTGGCTGCCCTCAGAAGCTGCTAGTTACTAAAGCTGATGGGTGTAGCTGGAGAAGTCAAAGGTTACCCTTCGTATAGCCATGCAGGGATCTGAATGCTGTGCAGTACTGTCCTGCCTGACAAAGCTAGGAGCAGCTTTGGTTCATGTCCTGCTAGGTGGATGTACAGTTATAATAAAGAAACTGTTTAAGGCACATACATCTTGCATTCATGCAAAGACCCCACACATGGCACTCTCTTTGCAGGGCTAAGGCCTTAGTTGCCATAGGCTGCAAGAAAAAGAACCCAGCTCAAGCAAATTGGCACTCAGCTCACTCACAATATGGCAACCCCAACAAAAGTGAAAGTTTAGGGCCAGATTCTGCTCTCATTTGCACTGGTATAATCTAGAATAATGCCACCAACCTGAATCTGAACAACAAAACCTGGCCCTTTGTCTCTGGAATGCAGCGTGCTGTGGTAAATCCTTTCTAGACACATAGAAGCAATTAGCCAAAATCCGTCCTTGGTAGCTCAGGCATAATTAAGAGCACAATTTAGCTTTATATGGAAGTCACAAATACAACCCAAACAGCCTACGACATGGACCAAAGACTGCATTTTCATCCTTGTTGTCGATTTCTCTTATTCTAGTAAGAGCCATTTTACTATTCCATTTTTCTTGGGTGTAGAAGGATGCATGTTTCTTTCTTTCCCTCTGTTTTCAATATGCATTAGCACATCAGTATCTGTGTTCTTCACAGTACTGAATTTCTCAGGTTTTTTTTTGTGGTGCTTTTGCATTAGTTTTACATTTGCTGTCATTGAAATGAAAATGTAAATCACCCTTGGAAATGCTTTGTCAACTCCTCTTCTTCCTCATGAAATGTCAAATGAAAAAAATTAAATGGACAAAATAAATACTTTCTTATAAATGACCAAGTTAGAGCTTCTTGGTATTTGTTTAAAGACAACAGAAATGTCTAACAGTTAAAAGAGGATACATCATTTAACAGATGGGAACATTATGCAACACCTTGAAAACTTGTATAGACCCAGTACAAGTCTACACACCATTTGGTCCAGCACCATTCTAAATAAAATGAGATTTAATTCTCCTTTACTTAGCTGCCACAACCAATGATTAGTCCCCATCTTTCCCCTGCAAGAGTTCCAACGAATCCATATATACACAAAACCTTTTCAGCTAAAGATTTCCAAGTGCTTTTCAAAAGTCAGTATCAGCAGCCCCGTTTTACAGATAAATAAAGAAGTTAAGGGACTAGCCCAAGGTCACCCAACATGTCAGGGTCAGAACAGAACTCTGGCTTCCCAAGTCAACCCAGTGGGACACAGTGACTCTTCTGGAAGGATGGAGAATGCTCTCTTTGGGGTATTTGCGATATCAACTCTCAAGAGAAGCATGGTCTAGTGGATTGGGACTAAACAGAGCTGGATTCTATTCCCAGCTCTGGCACTGGATTGCTGGGTGACCTTGGGCAAGTCACTTCACCTCAGTTTGCTTATCTATAAAATAGGGAAGATGATGCTTACCTCCTCTGTAAAGCGCTTTGAGATTTACAGCTGAAAAGTGCTATATAAGTGATAGGAATTAACTCCTGCAGAGGAAAAAATTGAACTCTGACACCAGATAAGCAAAACCGGAACTGATCCTTAACCAGTCTTTTAAAATGTAATTATTTCTTATTTCAGGTCTCCAAGTATCCCAGTAAAGACCAGTGATGTGGAATATTAAAACAGGTTTGATTTTGCAATGTATTATTTACAAACTTCTTTGTTCCCTTTTTCTTTCTACAAGAGACATTAGAGGAGATGGAAAAGGCTAAGTAAGTGTTTATTCTTTCCAAAGTCTAGATATTTTTGTTACAGATTCATTCCGGTTATACTCCTCAGTAGGCCATGCTGAAACAGGGAGTAACATAACACACTGTACCTTTATAACTTTCATCATGTTCCAATTCACAATGATTACACCAATAAATCTTGTCAACAAAATCATTAAAGCTAACAAACAGCTGGTGGAGAAGAGATGGTTTACTGTGCATGAGAGGTAGATTTTTCTAAATTTCAAGTGACACAAAATTGATTACTGATTTCAACATCTGTTGCAAATTTTACATTTTACAGTCTCCTTAAAAAAATACATCTTGATTCAGACACAAAGACTGGTCTCTCCAAACTGACGAACAGAGATTTCTCCCCTCAACCACACAAAATAATCTCCACACAAACCAAAATCTGTTGCAAGCATAAAAGCTATAATTATTGGCATATACTGTATAATGTAATAGAGCACTAGCACCAAACGCAACTAAGATTCAACTCCCAGAGTATATGAATTTACAGACGTGTAAACACACAGAACCAAAGAGTAAGTTACAGTAAGAATCACATTGAAAAGAAAAGTTAAGTAAACAGAACCAGACACAAGCTTGCATAATTTTGAAATCTAGATGTAGGCATCTCCATATACACTCAGATATCTTTGAGGAATTACGTAGAAGTGGTGTCATAAATAGAGTCGAAGTGGTAAACTGATGTATAATTGCCGCTTCATATTCTGAGGCCCTGATCCTGCAAATGGATTTGCAAACACCATCCCTTAAGGTGACTCCATGCATGGAGTACAGATCTATGTGTGTGTATCGCTTGGCAGGATTGGGGAGTATGGCACTGTAGTTAAGGATCTGGGTGTTCAATATGTGAAGTTCCCAGTTAAGCAGAGTTAAGAACCTTCTTTCATATGGAAGATGAGGAACTTCTGCAGCACTGCATCTGCAAAGAGTCATTACGCTTTTCCCAATGAAATTTCAATTAACTTGAAGAATGGAAAAGACCTAAAACTTAAGATCCAAATCCCACAAAAATTCAGATACAATTCAAAATGAACTCTGGAAAGGCTCACTAGGGAGGTCCTTAGCGTGTGTGACCCTTTTTTAAGGGCAGGTTAATGTCCTGCTTTGTCATCAATTCTTGCAGGGCCATAATGCTACATTAACCTCGGGTTTGGGCTCCCCCGCCCCAACGTTCTAATCTGTTTAAGAGAACATTGGCACCTGCACTCTGAAAGTTAAAACAGTGCAATAATGCCTACTTGGTGTCTGGCAGCACAGCAAGTACTTTGAGGTATAGTGTACTGAGCAGACTGGAAAGGATTTATGATGATTAAGTCAAGGAGATGGAGAAGTAAGAGGTACCTAGGGGGCACCTAAAGATGACAAAGAGGTGGCACTATGTGGAGGCGGAAAAGAACTCTGCAGAATGCGTCAAGCTAACAAAATTGACTTTTTCCTATACTCTGGTATTCATCAGCTCCATGAATTTCCTTTACGAGTGAGCAAACAGTTCCCTGCTTAAAATTAGTTGAACTAATTTTTCAAAGAAAAATATATGTGCGCGCACAGATACCATAGGATAACGATGGATTCCAAACACAGATCTTAACACTCTGCTGGCACCTACTTCAACTTTTTTCCGAGATAATTGTATAGCTTCTGTTTTACAAATATGTAAGTCACATACCATAAAATAATTTATTTGATTTTAAAGAGAGTACATTTTATTTTGCCATTTTTCAGCCCCAAAGCAGCGGACCAACTGTGAGCCAAATTATGCTTGGGGTCCCCACACAAGGTCGCTCCACCCCTGGTACTAACCACCACACCGTCTTTTTATGAAACATGTCACCAGATTTGTACTGTACATGCAGCACAGACAGGTCCTTAATTTTCAACAGTTGTCATTTTAAAGAACCTCACTCAGTAGAATTCATGGAAATCAAGAATATAGAATCATAGATTTTAAAGGTCAAAAGGGGCCATTACATTATCTAGTCTGACTGTGTAACACTGGCCAATGGAATATCACCCTACCTACTACAGTACTGAGCCCAAAACCCTGTGTTTGGCTAAAGCATCTCTTCCAGAAAGGTATTCAGATTTGAGCTAAAGATTTCAAGAGATGGAGGATCCACCACTTCCCTCAGTAGTTTGTTCCAGTAGTTCACAACCCTCACTGTTAAAAGCATCAGCTTTATTTCTAATTTTAATCTGTTTGGCTTTGCCTTCCAGCCACCGGTTCTTATTATTTCGTTCACCACTACACTGAAAAACCCTTTAGTACCAGTCATTTTCTCCCTAGGAAGGTACTTGTCAATGGTAAATTAAGTCAGCCCTTCATCTTTTTGATCAGCTGAAGTCATCTGCTTTGCAAGGATGAAGGGGTGAGTGAACTCTGTTGGGTATTTCAGACATGATGCTTGGAAGAAGCCTATTTTAAATTCGATGTTAGTTTAATCCCTCAGTTGACATCTGTCCCTTACTTTTCATTGATAAACAGTGCTTAAGACATGTTCAGAATATGCATTTAGATCTAAAACAAATAAAGCTTTCTGAGTACCCACCAGCTACCTAACACTAAATCACACAGATCTCTCAGAAAGTGTATCTCAGAATGGAAAATTCACCATAAAGAGCGCTGAAATAAAGATTACTTTGGAGAGAGCAAGACTTACACCTGAAAACAGCTTCTCTGCATCAGCTGGGAGATATACTGTTGCTCGCACTGGAAAGTGATATCCTGATAAGAGATGGTCAGAGGTTTTCTGAGGAAACTTTATTCCAAAAACACGATGTCACTGAACCACAAATTTCTCATGAAACCAAGACTGGTTTAATGAACTAGGGGTGAAACACTGCCTGCTAGGGTTCTGATGAAATCCTGCCATGCCACACAGTCTGCCCTGGAGCTAGAGACCACAGGCCCCTAGGATTTGCAGCTCCAGGACAGCCCCACCATGCCAGGATTTCTAGGATCTCTGCTGTGGAGCCAGGACTCTCAGCATCACAGTAGGGAGCCTGCAAGAGCTGGGACTGAGACACTGCTCCTGGCTCTGCAGCAGGGAGCCTGGAATCCCTATGGTCTCTCAAGGCTTCCAGGCTCCTTGCTGCAGAGCTGGGATCCTGGAAGTCCTGGGAAGATCTCCGTGGGTCTGCGACTCCAGACAGCTTTCCCTGGAGCTGAAGACCCCAGGGCTCCCAGACTACCTGGCTCTTCAAGATGCCAGGCACAGACTGACTCTCATACTTATAGTACCAACCAACCACAGTAGAGCCCTGCTCTTGTCTGGGCCCTCTGTGTGCTACTGTGATACAAGCAACCAACCACAGGTAGGATGAGGGAGAGCAAGAATACAGGAACAACTCTTGCCACACAAAGTTGTAGCAAGCACAGGAAAACATTTTAAGTCCATTTTTAGGAGACTTTCATTTTCTGGCAGCACAGGGGATGAAAACCCACTATAAACTCTTAACAACAATGACCTTATATCAACTACAATATCATCCTGTCTGTGTTTTGGAGGAATTATGTAAGACACGACAGCTGAATACATCGTGCAAAACTGAGGACTTGTGTTCTGTTTCCTGATACATAGCACTGCTTTCCTCAACACAATGCATCATCACTTCCTTATCCCAACATCCATATTGTAGTATGAACCGTATACCTTGAGATCATCAGAAGCAGCATCAGCTTTCCCCACACTTAATTCATCAGAGTCCTATGAAACAGTGCTTAATCTTCGACTTGGTCACCAAAGCATGCACACCGAGGAAAAACACTGAAAGTTTCACCTTCTTAATAAACCACTTCAGGTGTTTCTAGACACTCCCTATAACCACAGCCATGTGTAAAATTACAAAATCATCTAAACATATACAAGCTTCCTAGGGGATTTTGACATGTGCATATTTTTGCCCTGGTATTATGTGAATCAAACCCCATTGCTGATCAAGAATGTCGTCAATCTTGGCTGCTATTAAGAGGGTGCTCTGTTGTCAGTGTTATAAGAACACCCAAATCTGTCTTTGAAGGGAAAAAAATGCAGCTATCAGCATGGCCTTTTTCCCCGCTTCCTCTTCACCTTGACCAGAAGTATTTTTAGCTCTATGGATATAACTGCCAATATGTTCCTCACAAAAAATGAAGGTGGAAAGATTCTGACAACACGCAGGAATTCAGCAGTGAATGTACCTTATATAACCAAGGTCAAGAGAGAGACTCTACTAGCCAAAGTCAGACTTCCTAACACATCAAAATGTCCCCCCCTTTCTTGTTTGGTTGGTTTTGTTTCATTTGGGGTTAACTGAGTTTGGGCCTCCCCAAGCCAAATCCTGATCCCATTAACGTTAAAGGAAATTTTGCCCCTGACTTTGCTGAAGCCAGAATTCCGCCCTGAGTTTAAAAAGATGATCCTGTACATGGACACTCAACATAAGTAACTTTACCTGTGAGAGTACTGCCAGCAAGTGAAATGGGTGTATCCATGTGAAAAAATTAATCGCATGCATTTGCAAGACCAAGCCTTCGGGCAGTTCCATTGAAGTTAATGGGTCTATTCATGTAAGTAAATCTGGCAGAAACAGGCCTAATATTTGCAGTCTTGGAACACAGCAAAGCTTATTATATACACTAAATAGCATCTGCCATCTGCTCAGTCTCACAGGCAACATGTAAAGTTGTGCCAGAAATATGAATAAAATTTTTTTTTCAGAGTGCTGCAATAGTAAAGACAAGAGAAAACATGTACACAAAACACCTATCTTGTTAATTCACACAGTGCCCAAGTCAGATCAGTACAGCTCTCTCAGATAGATGGAAAACTATAAAGATTGTGGCCTAAACTCACAGCTGGTATAAGCAGGTCTAAAGCCTGCAGTGAATTTGGCCCAGTGTTCAACTGCCTTATGCAGTACAGAAAGAAAGTTACAACCTGGAAGTATCAGAAAGAGGCAACATCCTTACATTGCCCAAGTACATACAGCTGCTATATTTGGCCCCAATCCTGCAAACATTTACATGTACGCTTATTTTTACACATCAGTAAGTAGTCCCCATTGCAGCCAATGTGTAAGCGTTCACAAGACAGAGGCCTTACTGAGATCCTGGTGAAAGCTTTGGAAACAAATGTTAGCTATCACATGTGCTTTCATGCCCTCTTCTGGGCTTCCTACCTTTCCTCCAATCGCCTCGTTTTGGCTGCGAGCTGTTTCGGCAGGGACTACCTCCATTTTGTACAGCAAAATAAATATATGATTCTCTTCCTGACACACATTCTAGCTCTCTTCTCCTGAAATTTATTCCCATATAAAAAACCCCAAAGTCCTTTGTTAGCTTTGAGTTCGGATTGCTACACTGCTTATCCTAACACCACAAACTGTACAGCACACACAAATAACGCTCTTCATTTCAGCATCCCGTTTCCTTCAAGCCCCACAAACCCATACACCCCCTTCCTGAACGGAAAAAGGACAGAAAGGGGGAAAAGTTAACAAAAGCTATTCTTAACTTGGTACCTTTTCAGCCAAAGCCTTTAAACTGTCTAGAAACCTTTGCCAGAAATCCTTGAAGAGGGGACGGTCAATTTTCTTCAGGCTTTCTTTGGTGCTAGCATCCACACTGACATACAGCTGCGTTACCGGCTCAAGGTTCCTTGGCAATAAAAAGGAGAGGAGAATCATTATTTTCAGACATTACAGCTAACTGAATTTATGCTTTTTTTACAGAAGCATCCATAAGACAAAATACTGCAGAGCAAATAACTATGCTGGATTCTGCTCTGCTCCCAAAGGCAAAAGCAGTAATGTAATATTTACAGCATACTCTCTCAAAGTTCAGCAGTGCATCTTTAGCAAATGGCTGGGGTTTCTAATAGCGACAGAAAATAGTCTTTCACCACATAATGTACCACAAAGCAAGGAACACCACATAGTAACCACTCGCAGAAGGGTCAAACCCAGTGATAGTTCAACGATCAAATCCTCACTGAACAGCATATTTCATAAAGGTAGAACACTAATTAAGAACCTTCCCAAGCGGCCTGTGATCAGAGGAGCCTGTGGTCTCACCTGAAGCATTTAAAAGTTTCACTTCCTATTAGAGCATCTGCAGGTAAAGTGCCCTAACATTCCACCTGTCCTATAGGAAGGCAGCCCTATTCAACAGAAATGCAGTGCTGCTCAATGGAGTTCACCCAGCAGGGTGGGACCTCTCTGAGCTGGGCAGGTGGAACTTTAAGGCTCCAAAACTGTAAGCCAAATACAAATGGGCATTTTGCAACAAAAGAAGTCTAAAAGTGGCTTTAGAAATGTGCTCCTGGTACTTTGTAGAGGACCTTATTTCATGGGACCCGCCCAAAATTTTGCACTGAATCCTTTCCAACTTGCACTACTGTAAGCATGCTTGGGGCCAGAGACCTACTACAATATGAGACATTGATTCCAAAGCATATCCTTAGTTATGATTGCCTCCCCACATTTTAATAGCCCAGGCTCCCAAGTTCCCACATTTTGAGGACTGTTCCTCTGGTGCAAAAAGTGTGGGATACAGCTCCCACAAGGACATCAATGCCTTTGTCAAGTTGACTAAAAAGGTCATTACAGCAATCCCAGCCTGCATCAGTCTAAGTGGAAAGGGCTGCAGCTTGGATTTTTGCAGGAGAGCATATTATGCTATAGCTCTTTTATAACTGAAGACATTACGCTGTTTACAAGTGCAATCTCCTGGTGAATGTGTGTTACAGGTCCCCTCTATGCTGATCCACAGAGGACGGGAGTTGTCACAGTCCCCAGCTAAAACACACATTTACCAGTGGGTTAACACAAACGACTTCTAAAAGCTTAAACCTATTCCACGAGTGTGTGACCAATTTCATCCATGCTGGAACCCCAAGGCTAGCAAGTGTGATGCAGACACAGATAACTGGGGATGCAAAGAGCAGAATAAGTAACACTGTATTCTGCTATGCAAGGACTAATGAACAAAGAGTAACAAGCTGAGAGAATCAGACTTAGCAAGCTCCTTAAAAGCAAGAGAAATAGACAAAGTAAGTTACTTTTTATACCCTTTGGTCTCTTCTGGATGGCTGGCGACATCTGTCAAACACTGGGCAAAGCCACTCTACCACAATGCCTTCTAGATGAAGTGACAGCTTCAAAATTTTATCGCACAGCTCTATGGTCTTAACTCAATATCTTAGGAAATTAAGGAAGAGGCTTCCACAAATGCTGCCTGTGAAGGCTGCTAATGAGCAGACTACAACTCAAGTCTGATCTAGTGCTTTAAAAAAAGAATCCTTCATACAGCTGTCAATCAGTCCTGCTTTAAAAAAACATGAAGGTGAAAACTAAAAGTGGCAAGAATTGCCTGGAATGAGACCAAAGCTGAGCTGTCAATGGTCAGAAAATCCAATTACCCAACATGAACTTGCAAAGTACCCAAGCATATTCCTCCTCTCCAGATTCAGACAAAAACAGATCATTAATAGGAAACAAATCTAACATTTTAGATTAAGAACCCTTTTAGTAGTGAGCATGCTCTGAACTGACAGTCCAAGCAGCAATCACCTAAATGGCCAAGTGTTCCAGGTATCAAGGGATTGAAATATTCAATTACAAAGAGCGTAGCCAGTCTTTTGCATGTTACATTTTCCTAATAAAATAATATATTATTATTATTATTATTATTATGGTAGCACTGAAGACAGCTAGTCACTTTCAGAATGGTAACTGGAAAAGTTCCTCTTCTCCAAGGAACCAAAGCGTGCCCCATCCCCAGCAGCTGCAGGCAGCCAGCAGAATTAGTAGTTATATCACAGAAGGATGGGGACACGATCATGAGCAGGGGTTTTACATACCCTCTTGCACTATGCTGTTCCACTTTGCAGTGACTGACTGAGCCCAGCACCCACAAGGGGCATAGTTGGGTCTGAAAGTACAGTACATGAATACACTTGTCATTCTATCCCACCAGCTGTGAGAGCTGCTGCGATATTCCATGGGGCTCTGACACGGATTTAGCAGTGAACAAACAAGCGACACAACCTATTGTAACTAAAAAACAGTGGATATAATTATCAGCCAAACCTCCAAATGCTTTCATACACAGACAGCATCAGAGCCCTAAGAGACTTGCAATACAGACAAAATATCATGTCAATAAACTGTAGAGTCTAAGTTCAACAGCAGGAATAAGACCACTCTAATCTTAGCAAGGTTGGTGTGTTCTTAAAGCAAGTCTTATTAACTGCTGTATCAGATACCAGGTTAGGATTTTGCTAGTTGGGCTCAATGGACATGCTGATGAAAGAGCCAAATGAGAATTTTATCACTTGGGGGAAAAAAAAAAAAAAAGAAGACATCAGTTTCCAAGAAATATATTCTCAAAAATAGTGTTGGCCCTCTTTTTAAATTCTATGTTTAGTTTCTAGAAAGAGCAGTTTCTGTCTATCAGACACATAATACATGGTTTGAAAAGTAACTTGATTACACAATCACCCAATCATTTGGAATGGTTTTGGAGTACCTAATTACTCACTCCAAAAAATGTGCAGTTCCCCCCACCCTACAAATTCAGACCAAAAATGGGAGCCAGAGAGGAAGCCAAAATATCAGAGATTGCTGATGTGTAAGTTATTCTTTTGCAACAAATGGAATGTCCTATTTACCTGGAATTAGAGACTGTGGGAAACATAACACAAAGCCATTACTGCTTTACCTCCACTGACACTGCTAGCATTCCACCAGAGAAGAATTTGGGCCTATGTTGTTAACTAATGCCTTTCAGAGTACTTCTCCCCACCGCAGTTTGTGCGAGCTGAAGACAAGGTCTGAGCATTAGCAGCGAGTTTTTCAGTGCTGTATGGATTTTTGGTTAAACAGGTCAAGCACTCTCAAAAGAGACAAATAATACACTCAGAACCTTTAATCGAAGTATGTGAAAATGCTTTACAAATATTAAATTTCACAACTCCCTCTGCGAGGTTAGATAAAAATGACTAATTATCTTTTGCAGGTGGGAATATTGAGAAAAGAATGAGTGACTTGCCCAAGGTCACAAGGAAGCAAGTGAGTGAACTGGAAATAGAACTCATGAGCTTTAATCTGTACTCAGTCTATTAGAAACACTCCCTTCCTTTATTCAACTGCAACACCAAAAGCAAAATACAATTTGCATTTCACTTGTTTTATCCTTATAGACTTTAGGTATCTCCAGAACCTTCTGGAATGGACGTTTGATTATACTGCCTGTATTTCACTTCAAAGTAATTGCACTGAATTTAAGAGGCACAGGAAAAAAAAATAAAGTAAATGTACATTGGTGTGGAGAAGAGAAGGAAGAGGGAGGGAAATGAGCCCGGAGAGACTAAAACTATGATCCAGGCAGATTCTGAGCAGTAATTTTAATGGCTATTTCTAATGCCGACTGTGGCAATGTATATTTTCACTGTGTTAAAGTATAAGCACACCATACATCACCAGCTCTTTAGAACAAGACAAAATCCATTAAAAAAACAAAAAACAAACAAACCAACCAACCACTTTGTAGGATTCTCACCTAATCTCCACAGGGAACTGTGCATTTGTAACCAGGAAGCTGGAGATGTTGTGCCGGTGCAGCAGTTTTAAGAATGTGTTGATTTCTGGGTACATAATTGGCTCTCCCACCAGAGACAGCGCACAGTGTTTCACCACCATCCCTTCTTCAAAGCGATCTACTCTCACTCCTGGCACACCTGGAAAAAAGGGAAGGGGGGGAAAGAGTGCTGTGGGAAAAGAATTTACAAAATAATTCATGCAAAACCTACATGCACGGCACATCTTGAATATTCACTGGAAACTGGGAAGAGATAAAGTACAGATGAAAACTGGCTGACCATCACAGGGAAAGAGAAGATCGGTTAATTGGGGGGGAGGGGTGGGGAGAGCAACATTTTACCCTCCAATAACCGAACACCAATTTGTAAGCAACCCTTCTGAATCATCTACTTGAACCAATCCACCTGTGCTGCTACTCATTTTAAGATTTTCATTGTGTCAAGATCAAGAAAACAGGACTGGTGACTGAAGCTACTGAGCCAGATCCACAGCTAGCGTAAATTAACATGACATCATTGAAGTCAATGCCCCAACACTCCTTTGCACCAATGGAGGACTCAGCTCACTGTTTATACAATGAACCTATATAAACAACAAAAGCAATATTTTAGTACACAGTATAGAATAGTCTCTCGCCCACATATAAGTCCTCAAAACACATGTGAAGGAATAGGAACGAGGGAACAAAACCAAGAACCATAAGCCGTTCTTTAAGAAGAAATGAAAAAGTTATGTTCCTCCTCCCTTGGAGCTGAATGTAGTTTGTGCATTTCACATGAAAACAAAGGCCCACATTTCATTTAACACCGCAACAATATTCCATTGCAAATCAGTATCAGATATCAATACCATCTGGTTTAAGACATTTCTTAAGAGACAAAAGACCTGTCTTTTAACACACAAACACTGCTTCATCCCTGAGTTGCAAGGACCACTTCCAAGTGAGAAGGTAGAAACAAGAAGGCTACCAACTGTAGCAATCCCAAGGAACAGTCAGTCATCAGATGTAAGTGCTTTTAGCTAATAACATGAGCCAGATTCATGCTAGTGATCTGGGAATGAAGAGCGTCCTATCCCATTCATTACCAGCTCCCTGAGCTTCTGCGTCTGCGCGTGAATTCATTTCACTAGGAATAAGAGGCAAGCCAATTCAAATTTCTGTTCTGAAGATGTCACTTCATATTGCCCTGCAGTGCCTTGATGCATTTGAATAATATACTAAGCATTTTAAAAGACTTATGGCTTCGTAGTCCTCAACTCACCTCATGTTGCCTAGACACTGCAGCTCAAAATGGTACAGAAAATTACCCACTAGACTGCAACATCAAAATAAAAAAAGATGTTCTGAGGATACAGCCTCAACCTTAAATAGAGGAGTTGGTCTGTGATCAGAACCAGGAAGTATAGTGCGTTTAAAATGAGTTCAATTTAGTCCTGAGCCCGTGACCGCTTTAGTGTCTGCTGGCTTGGGACCCTGCAGGACTAGAAATGGAAATTGTACCCCTCTGGAAAGGAAAATCGCAGCTTTACAATGGGATAAACAGAACTTTCTTCTAGCTCTGGAAGGCGCAGAGATATCAGACATTAAAGTCATGACATTTCCATGTCTCAAAGTTATTCTGGGAGGCATTTGGGTTAATTTCTCTTCTTCTATGAGCCCTACGCTATTGGATAATGGTGACCAAGGCACCAGGCTTACAGGCAGAGGGAAATAAGAAATAATCCCAATAGCACATTTTTAAATTCTCTAAAATTTCCCTACAACAGTTATTGTACAACATGGCATGCACTACATACGCAATGGTGGGATACTGAGGTTTTAGAAGCAATCATTTTGACGAGCATAAATGATATGCTAGCCCAGGGTTATTCCCAATGAGCACATGGCCATGTTAAGAAGCACATGAACTCCCATACACTTAATAACTAAACATAATGACCGCATTTGACTTCCCATTTCCTGTGGATGAGCTCACTTTCAGATCTAAGGTGCTCAGTCTTCCACCACCTCAGCTCTTTGTGACTTTAATTTCATATATGCCTAAGCACTGCAGCTCAAGGGGTAACAGACATTATGGATCAAGCTTCACTGTTCATATGGGACTGGCATTATAGTACTGTATTAAGGATCTTGTTTATATATATCAAACATGCAGATAAGTGACCTTCCCTCCCTACCTCTTACAGCACCTAGATTTTCAGGGCACACTTCATTATAAATCCAGGACTGCAATACCAAAAGGTACCTGCTTTTCTGGGGTTATTTATTTATTATGCCTATGCAGCATGTGCCCTTGCGAAGGGCAATGGGGTTTACCAGTCACTACCTAGAAAAAGTATCCATCAAATAAATTATCCTGCCCCTGTCCCCTTCAGCAGTCTATCAATCAATAAGATCTCTCTCTCTCTCTCTCTCATTTACACAATGGAGAATTCTGTGGCTGGAAGCTGTGTCAGGGTGGGGGTGGCGCAAGGAGAAGCACTGCCAGGACCAACCCATTCTAGCAACACCACCACTCTGCACCCACAACCCCCTCACTTCATTCTAGCAACAAATACTAGCTCTTTTATCCTACTACAGCCTCACAGCCCAGGCCCCACAATCCCCAGCCCTCTCTATTAGAATCAGGCCATGAACATCTAGTGTATGAAGGTCCTAAGAAACTGTCTCATCCAAAACATAACAGGATTTAAATCAGCACCCCAACTTAACAAATAAGGAAGGCAGGACCGACTTTGCTTAACTCAAGTTGGGTTTACATAAGAGAGAACACTAATGAACTAGACAGAATCACTCCATACTGTTGAAAAAAGTTTCTGCCTGTCATGTTTCTCATCCATTGGGCACGCTCCATGCTCAGCCATGATATACAGATGGGTTACCCAATGACATCCAAGATATAGACTTGTCTTGTACATTTTACGGATGCTTCATTTGACTCCTGACACAGTCACAATCTAAACTATAAATAAAAAGAGGTTAGTTCTAGAGTTTTCCTGTCAGATAGGCTGGCTTCTCTTATGCACAAGTGTTGATCACGGCAAGGTAACTCGTTTTCTATATCTGAAAAAGGATGCGAGCTAATGAGTAGCTCATACAGGAAACAAAGCCAAGAAGATTTCACGTTACATATTTATTTAGGTGGGCTGATTTCCTGCAGCTCCTATTGACTCCAGTTGGTGTTCTGGGTGCCGAGTACTTCTGGGGGAATCAGACCCTCTAGTGTATAAAGCAGGTACATAAACATGAGCGAAAACGCAGCCAGTACCCTGAGGAACTCATTCCAGTGAGACTGTATCACTCCTTCTGCTCAGGTTAATGGGCAGCTTCCATTCTTAACTCTCCTTACTTTTTATACAGCAAGGTCAAGATTTGTAGTCACTCAATCTGTCCTCACCCATTGTGGGGCCTCTGTCCACAAACCATGTATCTTACTCCTGCTATCATATATGAGAGAGAACTCCCTTCAGCTCTTTCATGGCAGCAACTAGCAGCCCAGGGGCCGATCCTGAGTTCTAATGATGTAAACAAGATAAATCATCCAGGAAAAAAACAACAACAAACAATGTGCCATAAAAATGTCAGTTACGTACATTTCAGGGCCCTTACTAGTCTCATGTTTCTTTTCTAGTGTTTTAGACATTTTTTGATCCACACTTTATTAATTAGTGTCTGTTCTGATTTCTGCTTAACAGCTTCATTAAAAGAAATAAATTTAAATTACCTTTAAATTGCTTGATCAGGTTCTGGTGGTTTTCAATAGCCTCTCGCAAGATCATTTCAGGTTGGTCCATTTTCCATCGCCATTCTGTGCCCACTGGATTTGTATGATGCCTGAAAAGAGAAATATTGGATTTCTTTATTGTGATTTGTAACACACAAGAATGAGCCCATCTGCCAATCTTCGCACCTCTGACATTATTTAAAAAACAATACAATATAACAAAAGCCAGCTGCAGATCCCCAATACAACTCCTACCCTCGCACAACTCAATAAATATATGGGACTTTTCTAACGAATCAGCCAGCTCCATCAGCCCTCAATTCATGGGCGATAAATGAACAAGCTGTTGGGGGAGGCTAGCCCCTGGCTGCTCCCATTCTGCCTGAAGCCCCTCCCCTTCCCTCCCACCATTCCCCACCTCCCCGTTGGAGCCCAGACTGAACACACCCCCGCGAACGCTAGCACCCCAGTGCTGGGCGGTGGGAGCACCCTCAAACCCAGCACACTAGGTGGGTGCAGCTGGAGCGCCCTCAGCCCCAGCACAGCCCCAGCCCCGAGTCTTGTGCGCTTCTGCACCAGCCTGTCTGACCCAGCCTCTCGGCCGCAGAAGGGCAGAAAGGTAACTAGAAGCAGGCAGGAGGCAGATGGGGGCAGAGCGTGGATGGGACCTCACCAGGCTGTTTGGGGAGGCTGTGTTCCCTGCCTATGCTACCCCCTGCCCATGCCTCAATTTCTCTTCTCCCCAGGCAGAAAGCTGGGCCTTGCAGCACACTTTGAAGGCCAAAAGCCTAACTATTCTGGAGCCAAGGGAACACTCTGCCTCCAACCATGCCTCTATTAAAATCAAGGGGATCCAGCTCTAGCATCTCCAATGAGTGCAGCTGTGGCAATATGACACACCCACAAAAGCAGGTCCCAGGCCATTTAGCCATATATCGAAGGTACAGGTGCTATCCTCAACTGACAATGAAGTGATTTGTTTGTAACACAATAGCCTTACCCTTTCTGTGAGTTCCAGTGTAAAATGGACAAGAGCAGACTTTGTTATTCCATATAAAAAAAGGACTGTGTAACTTGCAATAAATCAGAGATGTATTTATGATGGATCCAGTTAATTTCCTAGATTTATTCAGGTGGGGGCTTCTCTGGTTACTTACCAGTTTTTTTTTAAGTGTTGAATTACTGAAACCTAACAAAGTACTAGTTCTCCGCACTGAAGTAAGCGGCAAACAGAACAGTCAATCATTTGAGAGGGAGCTGGAGTAAGACCACAATGCAGCAGCTTGCTCAGAGTCAGGAAAGCCCACTCACCCAAAGGCACTTATAATCAATGTCTCAGCAGCTGTACTCAACTGATTTGCCTGCACTGATTCTTTTTCCACAGGCCAAGCACGTGCAACTATATTTCACCCTCTCCCTTAGTTTTCCAGATATACTATAAATCCATCGAAATTCAACTGTGCAAAATTCCAAAGGCATCATAACTGCCAGACAAAATGGTAGTACATCAAGCATGGTTTCCCTTCACTACAAGTGATTCATGTTGTGCATACCAGTAACAACACAGAAAGGTGTCCTACACAATGGGCTTGATTCTGTTCTCTCTTACAACAGTGGAGTAATTCCACTGAACTCAGTGGTGTTAACTTGGTATCAACATGAAAAAAGAAAAAGAATCAGGCCTAAAATGGTCTTTAAAAAATAACACACACACACACACACACGCTCTTCTGTTCTGAAAAACACACTGTATTATTTTTAGAAGGTCGAAAATAAAAGTTTCTCCTCTAATTTTGTGCATTCCCCATTCTCTGTTCATGCTTTGAACTGATCTGAAATTCACAAAGGCTGCCTGCCTATTCACAAGGCTGCCTGTTTGTTCTCTCATTTGAGCACTTGCACCACCAATTTCAGTACAGCTCTCAGAACAAATTTAAAACGCTGTAGAGCGAACAAAATACCCTACTAGATCTGACGCAATAGCACTGATGAATTAAAATAGCGATCACGGAATACAGGATCAGACCTTCTATCCATACAGCATTCACAGCTCAGGTTACTGTGGAAAACACTGCTCAAGGAAATGCTGATGCAAGGATCATTTCGGACAAGTAGTTTTTGACCTGCAGAACTTAAGACTCTGATATTACTCTTCTATAGTCTTCAAGGCCACTTGCCTTCCTAGTCTTCCAGCTACATAGAGCTCATGCATGACATCTAATATGTGGCTACAAGAAGGAAGGAAGAGATCGCAGGCCAGAATTAAGGGCCTGACTGAAAGCCCATTGAGTTAATCAAAAAACTTCCACCAACGTCAAAGGGATCTAAGTGAGAAAAACCCTTCAACCTCACACTTTGACAGAGCTAAACTAATTGATTCTCAACCTAGCACAAGGCCAAAGTGCCTGTTTGAACCAAATATCCTTCTCGTTCAGGTAAAGAACAAATTCATGCACTGATGCCTGCAGCATCTTTAACTTCTCACAAAGGGAAAATTCATAAATAAAAGTGAATCACAACCAAAAGCAGCTTTATTTTTCTCGAGTTTCTCCAAAAAAACCAATAGTTTATCCTGCCAACATGGAAAATGTTGTGAAGGTGAAATATAACAAGGTATTTATACAACTCTTACATGTCTAACTATCGCTTGTACCATGCATATTTAATAGTGGGACTTGGCGGGAAGTGGATAGATCCTTGAGGAATTCTGGATGCCCATTAATTATAAGTGTCTCACAGGCCTTGAATTTTTTAAACACACTAACTGTTTAATAAACACGCTGGGTCATGTCTACAAGCAGCTTATTTGGTGTATGGAATTTTAATGGGGACACAAAACATATTTCATGGCTTTGGAGATCGCATTTCATATTTATTGCCAGAGCCAATAATTCACTCTCACGTTTTCATTCACCAGCAGGCTCCAAAGGTGTCCTAGAACATGTGCCCAACCAGTTACTCTGGTCTTAAGAAAAGTCCAAGATCAAATGAAAGCAAGTAATCATAGGGGACTGTAGCAGGGCAGTTACCCTGCTCCTAGGGAAAAGGTGAGGCTGACTGGGGAGGCAGCCACAGCTGTGACCACACCCAATCAGGCCACAGCTGGCCCTGGTATAAGGGCTAAGGGAGAAGCTGGGTCAGTCTCACTCCAGCCTTGGAGTGGGAAGGGCCTGGCTGCCTGGGAGCTCAGGGTGCTGGAAGCAGAGCAGTGTTGGGGAAGGGCAAGAGGAACTGGGGAGCTCCAGCCTGGCAACTCCCCAGGCTGAGGCCTCATTTAAGGCCTAAGCAGGTACTGGGGCTGCAGAGGAGCAGCCTGGGGACAGGCAAAGGCAGCTGGTCTTACCCCCTTGCCAGTGAGGAGTGGCCATTACAGACTGCAGTCTGCCCCAAAGAAAGGGGGCTAGATAATGACCGGCAATGGCCACTGAAGCAAGGTGGGTGTAGAGGGTTGGGGCTTCCCCTCGGAGGAGAGACCCAGAGTGTGAACGCTACTGGTGGAGGCAAAACCCCAAGGTAAAGGGCACCAGGGTTCAGGAGGGACATGGGGGCCTGAGGCAGGAGAGACACCAGCCAGCAGAGGGTGCTCAGGGCCCTGGAACTGAGCTAATTCCCGAGGCAACCAGCAGGAGGCGCCGCAGCGGTGAGTCAGTGATCTGCTACAGGGACTTTCTTCCCCTTCCAGCACTAACACACCATACTCAAAAGAAAGGGAAAAAATCCTATTGTATTAGAGAAATTTCAAAGTCAAAACATATTCATTTAGGAGACTGCTCTGCTACTCTAAAATATAAGGCATGGCTGTTATAGTGTACTGCTATCTGAACACAACAGGGAGTTTTCAGATCATTCTAGCAGTCCCTCAGCAAATCAGTGTGGCCTACAAGTGAACCTTATTTGTATTCTCATAAAGGCCCTTGATCAACCTATATCATTTACCAATACTACCTAAAGGACCCTGGCAATTAATCATAACTTTATCCCAGGAAGATGAATGCTCCTATGATGTAAATATTTACGATAAAGCAACTGCTAGTTTACTACCATGGGCAAGTTCCATAAACACTATTTGCTTAAAATGGAAAAAGGTCAGTGGATTTACTGCACACCTTTACAGAACAAGGAGTTATTTTCCACTGTGAAAAAGTAGCCCAGTCCATTATAAAGAAACAAATAGCAGAAAAAAAATTGAAGTGTCAGAGTCTGCCTGCCTAGGTAACTCAGAGTGGAATACCAGCAATAGGAAGCTTCTACAGACAGTATGGGGAAGTATGGTCTAGTGGTTGGGGATTGAAAAATCAACACTCCTAGAACATATTCTTTGTTTGCTACTAACTCTCAGTGTGGCCTTGGGCATGTCATTTATCCACCCTTAGTTTCAATCAGCAGCAACAACTTTACTCGGTCACCAAAGATGGTTCTGTGCTATATATTTCTTTTGTTTGTTTTATTTTGGGGGCTAGGATGAGGAGGGGAAAGAGTTGGGGTTAAGAGCCATGTAATTTGGTAGAACATGCTTTTTCTAATAGAGACCTTTGAAATGCATTAAGAAAACAAGTACTTCTCAGAATTCAGTCGAGTGTATCTAATATTCTTTCCCTAAGGAAATGTGTATTGCAATCAACACAACTGCTCCCCACTTAACAAGAATGAGGAAACATGGAAGCTTCTCCTTCAAAATCAACTCATAAGACTGTTTCTAGCATTCTGTCAAAAATGAATTGGCAAGACAGAGTGCCATTTCACCAACCATGTGCAATAATTAGCAGAGGAAAGTGAGCTCTGTGCTCCCAATAGTTTTCTTATATTGTTATGCCTTTTGAGCCGAGCGGCTAGCCATACTTCAGGGCCCTGAGGATGTTCCAGATGGAAGCAGATGTTGATGGAGTCTGGTATTTTCTTTGATGCAGTCTTGTTTATTTATAAGGCAAGTACAGAGTCCTGCTTCTCTGAACACAGAAGGAATCAAAAACCAAAAGAGCAATTTCTTAGCTTACAGCCCCAAACCTTTTTATCCAACAACCCAAAAGCAGTATCTTTTCCCAGGGTATATATCGTGCTCAGAAGCTACTGCTCAGCTTTCTTGCTTTTTCACCTCTGAGCCTCTGTCTGTTCTGCCATCCCTCACACCCACCCAAAAACAACAGCAAAACCCCACCACCCAACTAGTCCGAAACTCCTGGGCAGGGTCACCTAACCCTTTCGTCTTAGGTAGTGGCTTGTGATTGATTTGTCCTTACAGTTACCTTAAATACACAGTAAATTCATACACACCAATCTCAAGAAGGTTTTTACTCAACCCATAACAATGCCTTACCAGCTCATAACAATATTCATTACTGATACTATAGTACTGTAACACAAAAGCTTTACAGTCACAGAGAAAACCACTGACATAAAAGGTACGAGATATCAAACATAGTTTTAAGATACAAAAGTGGGAGTGATGAAAAGTATGGATTTCAGTACTGGTATGCTGTTGAGACTGGAAAATTAATGTTGAGGGAAAGGTATCTCAATAATGATATCAGCTAGCTTTTCAAAAATGTTTTTTGTCCATATAAAGGAGGAAAGTATCATCTTCATTTCACAGATGGGAAAAACTGAAGCAGAGAGCTAAAGTGACTTGCCCAAGGTCATCCAGTAAATCAGTGGCAGAGCCAAGAATAGAAGCCAAGTCCCAACCCAGTATCCTGTCCGCTGGACCAGACTGCCTGGTTTTAGAGGACTTTTTGAATACATATTATTGTTTACTCACTATGTGACCTTGGGCAAATTATTTTACTTTGCTGTACACCTCAGCTTCCCCTTCTGTATAACAGGGATAATAATATTCCTTACTTTGTAGGGCACTCGTGGAAAATACTATCTAAGTGGAGAGTACTACTGTGTATATATATAGTGAGACCTATTCCCCATCCTATATTGCCCGGAACTGACAAGGCAGAATTTAATTAGGTATTTATACTGAACTGAGCACCTCCTAAAGAAGTTGCTACAAAACAGAGGTGGCAGCCACAGAAGCCACTGTACCTATAGGCCTGTGGAAGGTATTCTCTGCTCTCCATTCAAATAACCTTTTTGTTAGCATGTTTCCACCATTTATTGCTGGCACCAAACCCAAGCTATATATTATGCAAACCATCCGGCTTACCCTCATGTTTGAAGTCAATTGAACTGTACCTGTGGAAGGAATCCAGAATTAAGCCCTGTGACAGAATTTTCCCAGTTCCTTACCCGGCAACAGGGGAAAATAAACTAAAGCCCCACGCTGCCACTCAGCCCAAGGCTCTTTCCTCAAGGCTGGCGTTATTAATATAAACGAACTAAAAACAAGACCAAAGCTGGTTGGGTCATCACCACTACCCATTGTTCAAGCCTCCAGCAAGCCATCCTTTCTCTGGCTAGCTGTGCCTCTGCTTTAGCCCTACCCCAGGTTACCCGGGTGATAGGCAGGAACCTCCTTACACATAGAGACTTAACAAGCACCTTTATACATCATCACACAGGTGCTGAAACCCATAGGGTCCTTACTACTGAGCCAGTGTGACCAGCAAAGGAAAGCAGGGGTTGGGACAGTCTGGTCTTATGGAAAACAAAAAACTAGAGGACAATCAAGCCTGTAGAGAAGGCTAAAGCTAGAGTTTAGGTAATGCTAGTTTTGAATTACCTTGTTTTTGTTAACAGAACAAACCCCTACAGGAAGATGACTTCACTTATTAAAATTAGTAGGTTGTTTGGCGATGGCAGGGGCCTTCTCCGGCTTACAGGGTCCAATTCTATTTAATGTAATTCTATTACATCCCAGTGTTGCTAACTTTTGTGATTTTTATCAGGATATTTAATGTTTCTCTAAAAGCCTGAGCTTCTGGAATCAAGTTATTAGATGAGAGTCTGCTTTTGTTGGTTTTGTTTTTAAAAAGGTACGTTTCTTGCCCTCCCAACCGCAGAGAAAAGCTTGAGAACCTGAAAACTTACTACGTATTTCTTTTCAAAATTTAATTATTTCTGGGGGCCTGACTCTTGCTCTTTGAACACTGTGGATTGGCAATACAGATATTCAAGTACTACTGTAAGGAAATCCATCTCTGAGGAGTGCAAGCCACGAAATTTCAGGTTGCTGTACCAGTGAAAGACTGATCATTTGGACACAGCTATAACCAATGTAGTGTTAAAAGAAGAAATATGAGCTAATAGGGTATTTTATTCCGGTTGCCTCCTACTCAAATACAAAATAATAAAACCTATTAGTTGAAATCTTATTTAACTGCTTCATCTCTCCACAGTAATTGATTGGGTTTTAGACACTCAGCCAAAGGATATAATCAAATTAGGTTTGCTTCGTGATCTCCTAAGTAATCATGACATAATATGCATGGTGTCGGAAAACTCGGTCAGTACGCTCTCTCTAACTGATTAAAAGATTTGGTCACTTAAATTTTTCCATTTAAACAATTAAGCTGAAGAGACACAACAAATACAGTGGACAGATCAAGAGCAATAATGGATGGTGACAGACTAAATTTTTTTTTTTTTGTAAAGTGAATTATTAGTTTGGGATATTTATGTATTATAATAATTAAAGGTTGTTCCTTCTCCCATTGCCAATTTCTACTCACTTTACTAAGACATGAATAAGCCCTTAAAAAACAGGCATATTATCCCTTGAGCCCCGTGAAGAGACTATAGTATTAGCATATGACAACAATGTGTACATTGAGCTTAGGAAATCCTGGGCCAAGTTTAATCCTGCTTGTCTCTGAATGGAAGAAGTATTGAAGACAGAGCACCCCTAATTGCTTCCTTTCACCAATGCTGGGCATTATATCTACACAAGGCACGATGCTTCCACAGATGATGGAATGAGCCAAACCACACTTTTAAAAAGAAGGGATTCAGGCTGCTGAGTTGAATGTGCCAAGGGTCGAGCCATGGCCACACTCAAGCATATGACCTTTAGGACGATGAACATCACAACCAATGCTAGCTAGCACCCCCCTTGAGTGAAGACAGCCAAACTACAGTCATGCCTTGCCAGGGCAGTTGGGTAGGGAAAGAGGCTCCTTGTGCCTTTTCCCCACCTGCACTGGGATAGTCATCATTTACCAATATGGGTATGTCTATACTGAAAAAAAAAAAAAACGAAACGCAGCAGCAAGTCTCAGAGCCCAGGTCAATTGGCTCAGGCTTGTGCTGCAGGGCTAACAATAGCAGTGTAGGCGTTCAGGCTCGGGCTGGAACCTGTGCTCTGAAATCCAGAGAGGGGGAAGAGTGTAGAGCTAGCTGACAGGGCCAGTCAGGAGGAAAATACATATTACAAATATTTTACTAGCATTGGATCAAAAGCCATTGCCACTTGAGTCTCCAACGGCACAGATGATAACTATGACAGGTTACCCTTCGCTCTGGGGTGCCACCTGATGTACTAGAGTACCACTGAGCCTGCCTGTTCCACCTGTTGGTGCTCCCTATTACCACAGTATCTGAGTACCTCACAGCCCGGAATGTATCTATCCTCACAATAGCCCTATGAGGCAGGGCAACACCATTATCCCCATTTTACAGATGGGGAACTGAGGCACAAAGACTAAGTAACTTGCTCAAGGTCACACAGGGACTCTGTGGTGCAGTAGGAAATTAAACCTGGTCTTCCAAGTCTTAGGCCAGTGACCTAGCCACTGGACTACCTCGGCTGTACCTAGCTCCCCCAAAAAACTGGACAAAAAAAGGTAGAGACGACCCTAGATCACTGAAATTTGCTACACATCTATTTTTCAGATCTGTAATCCGTATTTTTAACTGCACCTGACAGCTGAAGAGACAATCCTCCTGTTCATACCGAAGAACTTATTAATTAGACCCATTTCACCCAAAGCAAATAAACTAGAATGTTTTTCAGCATAGTCCTCTAGAAAGTGATTTCCTTGCACTCAGTTTGTCACCATTAGCAAAATCCGTTTTC
Source organism: Chelonoidis abingdonii (assembly GCF_003597395.2). Lineage (NCBI taxonomy): Eukaryota > Metazoa > Chordata > Testudines > Testudinidae > Chelonoidis > Chelonoidis abingdonii. The sequence continues at coordinate 11,672,377 of NC_133788.1, forward strand.
CAGCATTACTATTCATTAGTGCTATTCCATTTCCAACATTATTTTAAAAAGTGACAAATGGCCTCCACAGAGCTATGAGTTAGAGTTATATGGCGGGTGTCACACTTGGTGATTTATCCCAATTATCGTACTTTCAAATTTACTCTTCCTTGGCGTTTCTGATTCAGCCCCATACTTCAAGACACAGAATCCTGCCGACAGAAAATACTGTAGTTGGGTTGTTTTGGAGGGGAACGGTATTAAATTTTCTGTAATAGAACATGAGATACCAAAAAGCTCTGTTTGGATGGTTTTATTGCTTTCTATTTTACGTTTATGTTACGCCCCATCTGTGTTGGGATTGGGTACACAATTACACACACGTCAAAATCGCTCCTAATGGCACAGTTACCATTGCAGAATTAACTGCACCATTACAAACTCAAGTCTTGAAAAGAGAAAAAAGAAAGAACAACACTACATTTTGTTTCCTAGTTACAGAATAGTTATGACATACTTTAGAATAGAGTGGGAAAACACCACCCATTAACCATGCCATATGAAATTCATGGTGTCCTTTTAAACCATGAGGTGTGGAGAGCCTATTTAGGATTACAGTACCAATTAAGGCTCAAGTGTTGATTTAAATAGGATGGCCAATACAGAACGCTTGAACTTAGCATTTACATAGTAGTTATTGTCAAAGTCCTTTTCAAAATAACATCAATTGGTCTGCACTGGAACTGTTATTTAAAATACTTTTACTCTTGAATTTGCAGACTACACCTCTACCCCAATATAATGCGACCCGATATAACACGAATTCGGATATAAGGTGGTAAAGCAGCGCTCCGGGGGAGCGGGGCTGCATGTTCCGGTGGATCAAAGCAAGTTCGAAATAACGCGGGTTCACCTATAATGCAATAAGATTTTTTCACTCCCGAGGACAGCATTATATAGGGGCAGAGGTGTATCAAAACAGGGGACATTCAGGGGAATGCAACTGTTTTCACAGGATGATCTTGAGAGGTCCGGCACGCTAGCAGAATATGAAAACGAATGGTGTCTATGTGCTCTTGGGGAGAAATAATACCCAAGCTAAGTACAGTTTGAACGGAATCAGACAGAAGAAGAAAGAACAGTTGAGAAGTTGAAATAATTTTCAGCTACTCCCATTCATCACATTTTCCCTTCAGTGTTTTTATTTATACTGAGGGTTACATTCTTTCCCACCAGGCCTACTTGGCCCTCTCTACTCAGGCAAAAAAATTCCTGCTGCATACTATGAAATTTTTACCTGAGTAAGGAGTGCTAGTTCAGGTATTATCTTAAATTTCAGTTCTCAACAAAGCTCACGCCCCTCAAGGCACTATTAACAAAACCATTCATCTTGGTGTGGGTACTCGGGAACGCACGCACACACACAAGAGAGACCCAGGTTCATACAACCTAGAACATATGAACACATTTATTTAACCCTTCTGTGACCCTGCACCATGTAGAAGTTGACTCTTTTTTTCCAGCTGAATCAGGTCCCATGATGGCGTATTAGTGGTTGGTATTTTTTCCAGTGGACTTAACGCTGCAAGAAAAAACTAGCTGCATAGTAAAGCACAGCTTGTTCAGTATCTTGGCTAGCTCCTTTATAGCCTAAATGTCATCTTTCCAGATGATAAATGCTTTAGAAACTCAAGGCTGCTTTTGAAATTGTTCCCATTCTCACTATCGAAACTGCAAGAACATACACTGAATTAATTCTTCCACCAAATTCTCAGGCATTATAAAAGGATCTTTTTAAAATGTCTTTTAAAAATGTCATACAAATGGATTAAAAATTCAAGAGGGCTATTAAACCAAATTTATCATATTAATATTATCGTACTCTGGATGCAAAATTTGGCAGCCTCTGGTAATGAAACACCTTAAACTTAAAAACCTCCCATTTGCAATTGTAACAAGAAGGGCATTGAGATACTGACCCTGCAACTGGATTTCCACAAGCAAGCACATGTCCAGTTGCAAGAGCAAGGCTATGTGTTACTAAGCGTGTGTACACATCACACAACAGATTATCAGCATGCAACAAATCAGATTTAATTTTTTGAATTATTGTTTGCTGAATAGGTATGCTGAGTTCACAGAATTGCAAGCAGGTCTTTCTCTCATGCTAAGAATCCAGGAGGAGATTATAAACACACCCATTAATGCACCAAAGTAAATCATCATCAGTACTTTACCTCCAGCAAAACACACATTTGTTTGCACAAGCTAGGCTCGGTGTGGTCTCCATGCAGCGGTGACTTTCAATGCCATAAAAAGTGTGTTTGTAGCAGCCTCCTCTACCTCGCAGCATCGACTAGAAACAGGAAAAGAAAAAGGCATATAGAAGTTTAACAGTTTGCAATCAAATGATGCAAAAAGCACAATCTAGAAAAACAAGCTTTGCCAGCTCCAGACACATTCCAGTTTCTTTCATAGAAAGAAATAAGACAATGGATCAAACTTAATTCTTACTCCCATTACACAGTAGATCAAACTAGATTATCACAATGGTTTCTTCTGGCTTTACAACCTAGGAACATATGAAAACTCCAATGTAACTGACTTCATAGAGATTTATACTTGTAATTAATTAGCTCAGTAACCTGAATACCAATAAGTAGAGGCGGCTCCAGACATTTTGCCGCCCCAGGCACGGAGGGTCTGCTGTTCCCACGGCTTCAGCAGACCTCCTGCAGGCACGCCTGTGGGAGGTCCACTGAACCTGCGGGACCAGCGGACCCTCCGCAGGTACGCCTGCGGGAGGTCCACCAAAGCCGCGGGACCAGCAGACCCTCCTCAGGCGAGCTGCCGAAGGCACCCTGCCTGCCGCCCTAGCGGCAACCGGCAGAGCGCCCCCTGCGGCTTGCCGCCCCAGGCATGTGCTTGGAGCGCTGGTGCCTGGAGCCGCCTCTGCCAATAAGGCTGCTTAAAATAAGCTTCTTTTTGCCAAAGAATCCACAGCAAAGTCAATGCATTGGAATGGAGATTAAGTCCCCAATGCTGTAGTAACTGCAATACAGCAACACTCAAACATCTTTACAGGCATTTCTTTAAGTTTTGCATCATTTTTGTTTTTAATATTGTCATATGAAATGCTGTATGGTTATTTGTTCCCCTAACAGATCTTCAATTTCAATCATCAGCCACTTTGATTTTCAAATCCATCCATGGACAGATTCCACAAGCCAGGTTAAGTGTAAGCAGTAGGTCACAATAATGACGGATACCGTCGATTTGAGAAAATTCATGGGAAGCAGATCAGTGTACAACAGCTTATGTATGTACCTATATAAAAAGTTTACATCAGTGCTGGAAAATTCATGATTCTCCTTTACAGGAAGGAAACAAAGTTCTAGCTTAAACATCATTTTTTCTTAAGTAGTATCAAGCACCACATCTGTTATTAAAGCTTTCAGCCTTACAAAAATACTCACTATCAATAACCAACAGGTTAAGCCACTTAGCTGTAAATTTAAACGTAACTTTCTTGTAAAAAGTTACTACAAATAGTAATAAAAATCAATTTAAAGGCTGCCTTATTAAACATCCACTTGTTTTAATTCTCCTGAAAAAACTGCTTCTTTTTCTCAATCCTAATCTAAATAATACAAACCCTCTTTTACACCAAGAGTCTGTTCCAGGAGGACTGCATTATCTCCTTAAACCTGGGTTTTCAGCATCTATCCAGGGGTTCTCAAACTAGGGGTCGTGACCCCTTTGGGGGTCACAAGGTTATTACTTGGGGGGTCGCGAGCTGTCAGCCTCCACCCCACCCTCACTTCACCTCCAGCATTTATAATAGTGTTAAATATTTTTAAAAATGTATTTTTAAATTTATATGCGGGGGTCGCACTCAGAGCTTGCTGTGTGAAAGGGGTCACCAATACAAAAGTTTGAGAACCACTGTTCCCTTAGGAATTTGCAGTCTATTTAGAATGTCTGTTGGTTGGGACAGACACTGTTTTCTGGGTTTTTTGCACAACACATCAGATGAACAACAACAAATGGGACAGGATCAAGAGGGAAAGAGGAATATAATGGGTTAACTTTTAAACCAAACCCTTTTAAACAAAAAGCCTCAGTGAGCCAAATTGAAGTTTCATCCTCTCAGAGAAAAAGAAAATACACCTAACACCTAACCATTACAGTAATTATGCACAAAGTGATTTAAAAAAAAAAAAAAAGGCAGGGGTTAAAAAAGGTGATTGTGCCCTCTGCCTCCAACCAGGTGTTAAATTATTATTTGTATTATCGTAGCACCTAGGAGTCCTTGAACCCCTTGCTTGGTGCTGTACAGAACAGCGCAGAACAAAAACATAGTCCCTGCCCAATGCCATATTTGTATGGATTTTAGAAGATGCACATCATCTAAGAGAGCCAGATAGTGCAGATAGATATTCTGAGATGCCCAGAAGTACAAATTATTCGTACCTGCCAATTCTTTTCTGTAATATGGCAAAGCATAAATATATCAGTTAAGATGGACTGTACAGCTTGTTTTCGTTAATAAACCTTAGGCCTACTTCTGTTTTCCATTGGTTTAAACTGAATCTACTAAAATCAATTAAGATACAGTATGAAACTGGTAACTTAGGCCAGATAAGTTCGGGATAACTACGTAGTGCCTCCATCCATTCCCAAATTGTACTTTGATACTTTTTAATGGGTTTTATGTAATATTGCTTGAAGCGACGGCACTTTAAAACAAATCAGGTCTCTATTCTTCGCTCTCATTAGCAGCACTGACCAACTCGGACAACTTTTTCTTTAAGCATATCGCTGCCTCCTAGTATGTTAAAAACCACAGAAGGAATGTTTTTTAAAGTAATTTTACAGCCCACTTTTTGCAATCGATGCAGTGGTCACCAAAAGCATTAGCAGGATCAATATGCCTTACAAAATATTCATGGCAGTACAGCAGGGTGCGCTTTAAACCATTCACAGGTGCAGATATTGTGATGTGACACTTCTCCATCAGGCATTTCAGTAAAAACTAGATTCAGCCACCCATGTTGGCAATCATCATTCAAAGAGTTCTTTTCAAAACAGACCAAGCTAATCGTGCGCCAAAAACAGACACACCAGGGAACTTATCACTGCCATGACTCCAGAATTAAAGATGTGTCAGCACGTTCAATAGAAGTGCTTAATCCCAGAGTCTATAATTCTGAGAATGTTTTAGTAAAATACACACTGAATTTGCAAAATTCATAACATTCTCTGTTTTTCCAATGAGGGGAGAGAGCAGACCCTTTAGATCAGTCACAAAACTAGGATCATAGGGCTTAAAGGAGGGGCGGGGCAATATTATATAATTCAACTTTCAGAATCTAACACACTAGTAAAGTTATTTTACTCCTTAGAAATAAAATCCATTTTACTGATTAACAAATGCAGAAAATCCAAGGACAAGGCAGTACAACCACAGAAAACCAGAAACAACAGTTAAAGGACAAACTGGTCTGAATACCCTGCTACAGCTAGGTGAGTTTTACGATGAAATGTGTCGTCTTTGCTTTACAAGACCTTGCCTCTGTGGTGAAAACCATCTCCCCAACATTCCCAATTATATTTCATGTTATATATTACTGCAGACAGGAGCTACAACAACAGGAATAAGCTGCAGAAAATGAGACTACTTAAGAGAGTGGCTCCAGCTTCTTTGCCTAAATCATATTTCCACTCTTCACAGCAGGAATTTAATAAATCAAAACGCAAAGCGACAACATTATAGACAGCTTAAGGTTTGGTTACAGGTAATTATTTTCAAATGGTTATTTTGGACAGAGAAGAGTCACACCTGATTTAGGTCTCTAGATGTTTGTTTGTGTTAGTGCTGCAAAACCTTAAAAAAATAAAAAGGTACCTTTGTCCACCGACAAAGCTTCACACCAGAATGGCTTCCAATCAATTTGTAACCTGGACAGAAAAAAGGGAAAGGTTAGTTCCATTGATTTTAAGCTGCAGTAACTGGCACACAAAATTAATCTAGTCTCAGAGTATTAACATCTCCCTGCCCCGCTAAAAATTAAAGGTGTTCATATGGCGGATGTGACACGATACTAGAGCTTGTCTATATGGAGAGCTAATGACTGCAAGCCAGAGTGTGATGTGCAGCACCACTAGCTCGCTGCACACTAACTCATCACGTGCCCCCCGCTACGAAGTGCACTACGGAACTTTTGGTACAGTGTAGTGATGTCCACACAGCAAACTAGTGCTTGGTGAGCTAGTGTGCTGGAGAGTCACACCTTGTCTACATAAAGAGTTAGTGTGTGGCAAGCTGAGCCCTAAGTCAACATGGTAGAGAAACTTAACATACTTATGAACAATTCCCTGCATTAGAGCTATTTCATTGATACCATCAGCCTTGTTTTATTCTCGCGAGCCCAGACCTCAGAGGGAAAGCCACATGCCACTCAAAACTGACTCCACCTCATTCAGGATGACTGCTCATCGTTTACAGATGATATATTTATATTGTCCAGTCTCCCTCTGATGAAAAGAGGGTGGCCCCAACATGGGGCCACATAACACAGTGGCAGACTCTAAGACAAAGCACAGTGACAAAGAGTCTGTGTTGAGGCATCCGCTACTTAGGCACATTGTAACTATGGCAGAATCACAGCAGCAAGCTAGCCAGTTAGCTCCAAACCAGTCATACAGAGGATGGACTCTCTCTTCGGGGCAAAAGGAAATAGGGTCTGGAACACAAGAGGTCTTCAGGAATAACCCTGGGAACAGCTAAACCTGAGGGAGGAAATCTTAGGCAGAAAGGGGTAAATCTGAACTATCTGCATGGTGCAAAGTCCAGGTGCTTATAGGTTTCTAGGGTAGGGCTAAAGGGTACAAAGCAGACATCAATGTAGGAAAGACCTTTCAGTCTCATAATGCATCATCTAGCCCTTCAGAAAGGTGCAGGAAACAAAAGCACAGCTTATACCCAGAACAAGACTTATCACACCTCTGCTCATCTCTTCCAGAAGCTTCTCCCACACTAGTGTCTCTGCCCAGTTCTGAAGGGGGCACCTCAGGAGAACGATTGTTCCATCTTCATGCCCTTTCAACATAGACTCAAGAGTACTAGCAAATAGCCTATGAGAAGTGATATTTGTTCACTAAAACGGGGCAGAGACCAACCCAGGGCCTCATGTAGGCTGCTAAATAGCCAGAGTATGTCATTCTCCAAACTGTCCCGACCTTAAATTAGAACCCTAGCAGTGACTCTTCCCCTGGACAAGCAAGGTTGACAGACCAAGGAGAATCACAGCCAGCTCTCCTCAGCCCACTCATGCCGCAACAGTGATAAGAATCAGAAATGGAAAGGAGAATGATGGGCTTGAAATGGAGAGAAGCAGGAAGGAAGCCTCAGGATTTTAAACTGGACTCAAGATATTGTGGGCCAGATACTCAGCTGGTGTAAATTGGGGTAACTCCAGTGTCTTTAGTGGAGTTACGCTGATTTACACCAGCTAAGACTCCAACCCTATATTCTGAAAATAATGTAAATTTGACATCACAACAGTATTAACACACATTTCTTCAAATTCATTGGGATGAGGGGATTATTTAGATGATGTTCATTAAGCTCTAAGCACTATTACCCTAAATAGTCTACATTAGGTTATTTTCATGTTTGGAAAACAAAATGCTTAGATACCGAAATGTCTGTAAGATTTAAATTCACTACGAAATGGGCACAAAGAGATAAGTGGGATTCGGAAAGCCCCCTTGCCTAACTCAGACCAAATGCAGAGCTCTTTACTAATCAATGCAGACTGGACACCCACAGACCCAAAAGTTTACCTCAGCTAGCTAGTTTTTCTTGGTTAATTCCAGCAGATGTTTATAATGTTTATTCTTTTAAGGCAAATAAAAGTTTATGAATCAAGTCCTCCTTCCTGCCCAGAAGCATGAGCTAGATATAAAAACCTACCATTCGGCACACAGAACCAATCACTGCCACCCACAGCGAATCAAAGAGCGGAATTAGTGTGTTTATTTTACGTTCTTCACTTGTGAAGTTATCACACACATCTCATTGCAACCAGGCTCAGAGTGATGCTCCATCCTGATATACATACCTCCGAAGCCGCAATGAAGTCAGTGCAAAATTAAAATGAGAGTAAGAATCTGAGTCAGATGTACCAAGTACAAATAAAGCAGCATGATAAACTGCAAGCACAGGAGGCTGTGCAACTATTTTATCCACTGAGCATATACAGCACTCAACGGGCTATTTGTGTTCGTAGGTATTGAGCACCCTCCACCTCCTACTGAAGTCAAAGGAAGTAGAGAGCACTTCAAAAGGACTAGCCGAAAGCATGTTACGTAAGCAGAAGTTACACAAAAATTAATTCTGATGGACAATGAACTATGGCCTGTCAAAAATCCTATGGGCCAGAATGAATTACTTCAATGGAGAGAGACTTGTGCCTACCCCCAAAAGCTTACAGTGGACAAACTGGAGAAAGTTCAGAGAAGAGCAACAAAAATGGTTAAAGGTCTAGAAAACATGACTTTTGAGGGAAGATTGAAAAAATTGGCTTTGTTTAGTCTGGAAAAGAGAAGAATGAGGGGAACACGGTAACAGTCTTCAAGTACAGAAAAGGCTGTTACAAGGAGGAGGAAGAAAAATTATTCTCTTTAACATCTGAGGATATAACAAGCAGCAATGGGCTTAAATTGCAGCAAGGGAGGTCTAGGTTGTATATTAGGAAAAAATTCCTGTAAGGGTGGTCAAGCACCGGAATAAATTGCCTAGGAAGGTTGTATAATCTGTCACTGGAGATTTTTTAAGAGCAGGTTAGACAAACACCTGTCAGGGATGGTCTAGATAATACTTAGTCCTGGTGGACTAGACTAGATGACCTCTCAAGGTCCCTTCCAGTCCACTCATTCTATGATTCTATGAATGGAACTATGCCATTTTACACCTGCTGACGGCCTGTCCCCATCTTTTTAAGAAATAACGTATTTTACTAATATATTTAGGCATCTGTGTAGCCCCCAATCAACATTTAAAATATAGGATTTATTTTCACCAAAACTACATAGAGACAGAGTTTAGAGCCAGAAGGAACCAGATTACGTACTCTGACCTCCTGTACAGCACCCGCACACTAAACCCAACAACCAAAATTAGACCAAAATATTACACACCTCAGGAGACTGTTATGCAGCACAATCAGAAAATACCAGGGGCCAGATATGCACCAGAGCCCGAGGCCCCTGCAATGGCAAGGAAATGATTCAGTGAGATATGCTCAGATAATCCTGGCAAGTGGCTCACACCCACACGCTGCAGAGGAAAGCAAAAAAACCCAAAGCCATATGAGGCATGGGAGCCTGGTCTAGTGGATAGGGCCATGTAACTGGTAGCCTGGAGACCTGGAGTCTATTCCTGGCTCTGCCACTGCCCTGCAGTATGACTTTGGGCAAGTCATTTCATTTCCCTGTGCCACTTCTTCCCCTCCTGTCCTGGGTCTTGTCTATTTAGGCTGTGAGCATTTTTGGGTAAGGACTCCCTCTTGTTAGGTTTCTGCAATGCCTACCACAGTGGGGCCCCGATTTCAACTGGAGCCTCTAGGTGCTACTGTAATTCATTTTTATTATTTGTCTGAGTAGAACTAACTGCATGTCTTCTTCCTCTCTTCCATGAAGGTTCCATTGACCACATTTGTAGCTCACATCACTCCACAGAGCTCCCACGCCTTTTTTTAAAAAAAACCTTTTACCCATTCATCAGGTGCCATTTGCAGCCCTCCATCAACTGTTTTGGGAAAGATTTATTTATTTTCTCCAAGACTATTGCACTGCATGTCAGTAAGAAAGTCTTAATATTATCATTAAAAAAAAAACCAAAACACAACCTATTATATTAAAGTTTTACTGAAAATAAAACCCATCTGCTGAAATCCCCTGTTGACCAGTTCAGGGTAATGAAAAAATCAGATCAATCTTAAGAGATGTTGAGACCCTTAAGAGACTAAAATGAAGGTTTTATTTAATGAGAGACAGAAGATTGGCCATTTTGGAATAACTATCTGGAGCTATGAACTGCATTTTCAGTGACTGGGGGGAAAAAACTGGAATGCAGGTTGCTAGTATGATAACTGAGAAGGCCCAGGGACTTCATTAGTGTTACAACAGCTGACAGTGATGTCTGGGATCCTGACCTACAATGGGATCCTGAACCTACAATATTTATTTCCCTTGAATAAGGGCCACCCACGCCAAATTCACTATGCTGAGCACCTGCAAACCTCCAATAAAGATAATGGGGACTGCATATGCTCAGCACCTCCTAAGATTTTGCTCAACATTGATGAGGGGCTGAAGCTCTTAGCCAACTTTAGCAATGAAAAGTGTCTGACTCATCTAGTTGGCCTGTGCCAGGAATTATACTATTGGAAGAAACAGCACACAGATCTACAGAGGTGCTTACAAGCAATTTATGTAGCTGGCAAGCCAAGCTCTTCACCTGCTGCATTGACTGTGTGGAAAGTTTGGTGATAATTACCTACTCAGCCATCTGAGTGGTTTCAAGAACTATTAAGTAAAGGCAAAGTCCTAAGCCAGATGAAACCCATCCCCATGCAGGTTAGTGGCTAAAGTTTAATAGCTCAGTATGGCTATTTTAACGACTAAAACCATTCCTCCAATTTCTCTAAAACCCATTTATCTATCTCCCATTTGGTCTATCAATACCGGCAGCAAGCCAGCCTAAGTAACACAGAAGACAGGAGCACAAAAGGACTGTGCATGCTCATGATTAAACTATCCAGCAGGGGTTCTCAAACTGGGGGTTGGGAGCCCCTCAGGGGGTCGTGAGGTTGTTACATGGGGGGGGGGTCACGAGCTGTCAGGCTCCACCCCAAACCCCACTTTGCCTCCAGCATTTATAATGGTGTTAAATATATTAAAAAGTGTATAAGGGGGGATTGCACTCAGAGGCTTCGTATGTGAAAGGGGTCCCCAGTACAAAAGTCTGAGAACCCCTGCTATACAGGATACGGTAGCATCTTTTGTGGGTGGAAAGGATACAGAATCAAAATGAGGCTCTTCTCTCTCATTATGTTATGTGTCTGCTACCTGACCAAAAATAATGAACTCTTCAGTGCCCAGGCCAGGACACCTTTTCATCAGCTGTGCCAGGTCACCTTCACTGTTATACTTTTTTGATTCTGTGGCAACTCTATTGATCTTCTTTCCTATTTGCTACGCTTACAATGGCCGTCTCAATTAAATCCAGCTATTGGTCCCATCTAAAAGCACTCAGGGCAAGCCTGTGCATAGATATTCCCAAGGACATTCTGAACATATTCAACTGACTTTGCTAGTAGTTTCAAGGTGTCAGCAAAGAAATTTCAAGTTTCACATCTTCCCAAATCACTTGTAATGAGATACAGGCTTAAGCAGAAAGTTTAGCTTCAATATACTCCAAATAAAAAAATGCTTTCCACACAGCACACTCTCTAATCACAACTAGATGGATTTATGGTCATACCACGGCTCAGAAGAAATACTCATCAACACATCTTTAATGACAATTCATGTAAGTCAAGCCCATGAAATACCTTTAACATCCTAAGCAGGATCATAATGAAATCAACAAAAAAAATAATTTACTGAAAGCACAAGGAGTTCAAAAGTAGGATTTTGTACCAAGTGAGCCTTCTCTAGCTGATGAATTCTGAAAAAACTAGAGATTGCCAAATGGTGAATTTCAGTAATCAAGCCTAAGTGTTATAAAAGACATGAATTATAGCCTGCAAATCAGCTTTTGAGAGAAATGAGAGTCCTCTGGCTACAATAATATGGGGATAAAAAGAACATTTGGTAATGATCTGTTCTGAAAGTCAGACTTTTAAAAGAAGAGACAGAAGCTACGTTACAGCTGTCAAGCGGCAGGGTGTACATAGTAAAAAAAATTAACCACAACTCTGACCCAAGCTGCACCATTTTTATCAAGTGATTTAAAAAAAACCCAAAAACCACTGTTTGGCATCCATACAGGGATCACATTCTATGTTCTCTGCCACTGATAGAGTGTGTTCTCCATTACAACAGCATGTCATCCATTGGAACTGAAAGCATCTTCAGAAAACTCAGATGTTCAGGCCTTGTCTGCACTAGGAAGTTTTTAACTACACTGGTATAATGAAAAAGGCAAAACTCTCTTACTATGGATGCAGTTATACTGGTCTGAGTGTGAGTGCTTATCCTGGTATAAGCTTAGCCCTGGGCTACACTACGAATTTAGGTTGACTTTAGCAGCATTAGATTGATTTAACCCAACTTCCGTCCACACAGCAAAGCCATTTTTGTCGACTTAAAGAGCTCTTAAAATCGATTTCTGTACTCCTCCCCGACGAGGGGATTAGCGCTGAAAGCGACCCTCGTCTGTTGAATTTGGGATAGTATGGATGCAATTTGATGGTATTGGCCTCCAGGAGCTGTCCCAGATTGCTCCATTGTGACTGCTCTGGCAGCACTCTCAACTCAGATGCATTGGCCAGGTAGACAGGAAAAGCCCTGCAAACTTTTGAATTTTATTTCCTGTTTGGCCAACGTAGCGAGCTGATCAGCACTGTGACCACGGAGTCCCAGAATCGCAAAAGAGCTCCAGCATGGACCGAATGGGAGGTTCTGGATTTGATTGCTGTATGGGGAGACGAATCCGTGCTATCCAAACTCCGTTCCAAAAGACAAAATGCTGGAATATTGAAAAAATGCCAGACAGAGGGACCCGCAGCAGTGCCATGTGAAGCCTACCAAAGAACCAGAGAGACAAACGGCAGCTCCGGGTCTGAGCCCCAGACATGACACTTCTATGATGAGCTGCAAGCCATTCTAGGGGGTGCCCCTACAACTACCCCACCCCTGTGCTTCGCTCCTCCCTCACCCCTCCTGGATTATCTATGTGACGAATTAATAAAGAATGCATGAAATTGAAACAACAATGACTTTATTGCCCCTGCAAGTGGAGATCAAAGGAAGGCTGTCAGCTTACAGGGAAGTAGAGTGAACCAAGGGGGCAGGTTTTCATTGAGGAGAAACAAAATAGAACTTTCACACCGTAGCCTGGCCAGTCATGAAACTGGTTTTCAAAGCTTCTCAGAAGAGCACAGCAGGGCGTGCTGTGCATCAAACCGCCCTGGTGTCTGGCTGCGTGTAATCAGCGGCCAGGTGATTTGCCTCAACCTCCCACCCTGCCATAAATGTCTCCCCCTTACTCTTACAGGTATTGTGGAGCACACAGCAAGCAATAATAACAATGGGAATATTGGTTTTGCTGAGGTCTAACCAAATCAGTAAACCGCACCAACAAGCTTTTAAACATCCAAAGGCACATTCCACCACCATCATGCATTTGCTCAGCCTAAAGCAGCCTGACTGAATCTCCATTAGACGAAACTTAAAGAAGAGAATGACCTGAAGTCATTCCCATTTTCATCCAGGCGCCCCCAACTAACCTAACCAAGGTCAGCCAGGAGCACCCACGGGACAACAGCTAGCGGTCGTATTACAACGTCTGCCATCCGCAAGGCAAGGCAAGGGGATGCTGCTGTATAGCACTGCAGCACCGCGTCTGCCAGGAGCACCCAGGAGACATACGGTGACAGTGAGTTGAGCGGACTCCATGCTTGCCGTGGTATGTCGTCTGCACAGGTAACACAGGAAAAAAGGTGATCAATGATTTTTTGCCATTGCTTTCACGGAGGAAGGGGGGCCTGACAACATGTACCCAGAATCACCTGCGACAATGTTTTTGCCCCATCAGGCATTGGGAGCTCAACCCAGAATTCCAATGAGCAGTGGAGGCTGCAGGAACTGTGGGATAGCTACCACAATGCAATGCTCCAAAAGTCGACGCTAGCCTCGGTACTGTGGACGCACACCGCCGACTTAATGTGCTTAGTGGGGTCACACACAATTGACTGAATCAAATTGATTTCTAAAAAAAAAAAACCATCTTCTATTAAATTGACCTAATTTCGTACTGTAGACATAACCCTTAATATAGTTCAGTAAGTGAAGTGAGCTATACACTAGTATGAGGTACCTTTGTATCAGTATAACTGCACGCACAGTAGAAGTTGTACTGTTAACTGCATCAGTACAAATTAACACCACTAATCAATATAGTTATACAACTATCTAGTGCAGACCAGCCCTAAGTAGCACAGAAACATAGGGAACATCACAATGGAAGGTCATTGCCAAAACACTGAAAGATGTAGGGCTGTGAAATTAAGGATTTAACCATGACAGACTGAGCTAAATAAGCAATTGAAATCACCAGGAGGTGCAAGAGCAAAAAATTAGCCACACTCCCCAATAAGGAAGAAGTCATTGCAAGCTCTGGTGATAGCAAATTCGATGCAACACTGAACTTGAAAAATCAGACAAATTCAGAGAGCTGCTGTGAACAGGATAATAAACATCCAATATATTTGTGTGGTTCTATTAAGGAGTCTCCTTAAATAAACACTCTGGTTTGAAGTGACTGCTACCTGTTAAACCTGACACTCATCAGGAGAATGTTCACAGGAATAAAGTTTCCCATTTGCTCCCACAATGCAGAAGTGGAGTGTAAAAGGGTTGCAACATAATAAGGTCACTAATACAGTAGTAATTCACCTCCAACATTAAGGATTATCGTGAAGACCATAATGCAATTTCTTTGCTTGAGCTATCACACAACAGGGGTACTTGACAAAGATTACTTTGCAGAGAAACCGGGGAGGCGGGGGGAGAGAGACAACAAAACTTACAAAGGCTGAAAGGAAACTACTGGAATTAAATTAGTACACATACAAAATGGGAAGAGACCGTCTAGGAAGGAGTATGGCAGAAAGAGATCTCGGGGTCATAGTGGACCACAAGCTAAATATGAGTCAACAGTGTGATACTGTTGCAAAAAAAGCAAAGGTGATTCTGGGCTGCATTAACAGGTGTGTTGTAAACAAGACACAAGAAGTCATTCTTCCGCTCTACTCTGCGCTGGTTAGGCCTCAACTGGAGTATTGTGTCCAGTTCTGGGCACCGCATTTCAAGAAAGATGTGGAGAAATTGGAGAGGGTCCAGAGAAGAGCAACAAGAATGATTAAAGGTCTTGAGAACATGAGCTACGAAGGAAGGCTGAAAGAATTGGGTTTATTTAGTCTGGAAAAGAGAAGACTGAGAGGGGACATGATAGCAGTTTTCAGGTATCTAAAAAGGGTGTCATCAGGAGGAGGGAGAAAACTTGTTCACCTTAGACTCAAATGATAGAAAAAGAAGCAATGGGCTTAAACTGAAGCAAGGGAGATTTAGGTTGGACATTAGGAAAAAGTTCCTAACTGTCAGGGTAGTTAAACACTGGAATAAATTGCCTAGGGAGGTCGTGGAATCTCCATCTCTGGAGATATTTAAGAGTAGGTTAGATAAATGTCTATCAGGGATGGTCTAGACAGTATTTGATCCTGCCATGTAGACATACCCCATGTTAATAGAGACATTGAAAAAGTCTTATGTGGAGTTCCCCCACTGCTTGGGTTCTCAGCCTTATTATATTTTTTGCATTTATATTCCCTCTTGTTTAAGGTTCTTTTTACTGTGCTCTTCTTAAGCATCGTAAGACTGTAGCTATAGTCCTCAATATGGACTTCAAAATTGGCACTGTGGGGGATCATGTTTATAGATACAAAAATCACTTGGAGACAAGTCTTCTTCCTAGACAAATGATGATTTTTCTAATTCCCAGCCCTTACTCTGGGATCTGCATGTCAAGATGGGTTCATTCTGACTTGTCTATCACTGATAAGAAGTATTCTGCAAATCATAAACAAGTTCAAATCCCATGAATGATTCATTAACCAGAACAGAATACAGCTTCCTATGCCACAGCTGATTTTGTAGAGCTAGCAGGATAGTGTAAAAAGTTTACCACATTTTTTGCACTAGTAAAATAAGCAGACCCGACCTGGATTACACAAAAGAAATAGATATGTTGATTCAGAATGGATTTACTTTAACAGTCACTCTCTTCTGATCATAACCATAATTTAAGGGTGCCTCTAAAGCTAAAGCCACACTTAAGTTTACCTCCTCATCTGAATTCAGCCTCCAACACTTAGAAGTCATTAGACGTAAGCTTTTCTACACACAAAAATTCATCTTAAGACCAAGCATACCAAGTTTCGGCCAAGAAGGAACTGTTTTGAAAAAACTGTAAGCAACTAAAGGAATTAGAATATAAGCCATGTCTCAGCTCTAGCTACATACTGTTTGCTCTGGCAAACAAAATAATATCAGTGGTTGATTTCTATTTTCATTTCATTTTTGGTCTACCTAAATAGATGAAATCTACTATAACATTAACACTGCAAAGTAGTATCACTGTAAACATAACACCCACAGTCAAATACTTGAAATAGACTCATTGCTAAGACTCTGTCTCTCAAGTTATATTTGTTATTTGAAAATACTGAACAGCTTGCCCTCCCTATGAACTTTATGCAAGATTTAACACTGAAGAGGGAGAGGGAACTAAAATTTCCTGACTGTACAAAATTGACTACAGCTTTTTATAAAAGGAAACTATTGAAGAATGCCCTTATTAAGCTAATCAGTAAATATACAGCTACAAGCTCCTACTATCCTGTACAACAGGGATGGGCAAACTATGGCTCGGGGGCTGTATCCAGCCCTTCAGACGTTTTAACCCAGCCCTTGAGCTCCTGTGGATGAGTGGGGTTGGGGACTTGGCCTTCTCTGGCACTCCAGCCAAGGAGCGGGGTCGGGGCTTGCCCCACTCTGCACATACGATGGCTCTGAACGGCTCCCAGAAGCAGCACCATGTCCCCTCTCCGGCTCCCACATGTGCTGTCCCCACCCCAAGCACCACCCTCACAGCTCCCACAGCCAGTGGGAGCTGCTTGAGGTAAGCGCCACTTGGAGCCTGCACCCTGATCCCCTTTCTATGCCCCAACCCCGTGCCCCAGCCCTGATCCCCCTCCCATCTCCTTGGTCCCAGCCCAGAGCACCCTTCTCTACCCCCAGCCCCACCCCAGAGCTCACATCCCCAGCTGAAGTCCTCACCTCCCCCCTGCACCCCCAACCGCACCCTGAATTCCTCATTTCTAGCCCTACCCCAGAGCCCGCACCCCCTCCCACTCCCAATTTCATGAGCATTCATGACCCGCCATACAATTTCCATACCCAGATGTGGCCCTTGGGCCAAAAAGGCTGTACAGCAGGGCTGGGCAAACTAGTGTAATAGTACATTTAACTGGTGGAAAATCCATGGTGTTAAACTGGTGCTAAAATAAAGCCCAATTGTTCAATCAATATTCAAGTCACTTAGACCAAGCAAGATAAATTTATCTGAAGGTGAATAAAAATAAATGAATGACTGTTAAGATTGTCTACAAAGACAAAGGCACATTCGTATTCTGCAACTAAATTTTAAAGGAGCAGCTTCATTCTGAATCACTAGCACTGATTTTTACCTCTTTTGAGCTAATTATGCCCTCAAGGATAACACTGAAACGAAAGTCAAGTGAAGTGTAATGCAAACATAGGGCCCAATCCCACAAGATGCTGACCGTCCTCAGCTCCCATGGCAGTTGATGGCTCCTGGCATAGCAATCAGTAACTGCTAAATAAATTATATGATCTTTTGAATCTTCTGCATTTTTTTTTAAACCACCATGTAAATATGTCTATATAGTCTGATCTCCAGAAGAATGTTTGTTTTGACAAGTGAAAACAGAAAGAAAGCAAATTAAACCCCTATAGGGAGCAGACTGCTCTGATACTAGTTTTTGTGAATATAGTGCACTCAGTGCACAGTGGGAAAGTGTTGGACGGAGAGGTTTTAATTTAACAGAAATGGGCATGCTAAAATTAACTCTTTGGAGAACACAAGTTTATTCATCCAGCTGTGATTGCTGGCATGTTCCAGAAAGCCAGTCATAGGAAAATATAAATGACATGTACTTAAAAAAAATGCAACCTGCCAACAGGAAAGTGAATTCTTCCAATTTTTCCTGAAGGTCGCAAATGATGGAATTTCCCAGGTAGATCTGCCCTGGTGTTTAAAACTTGATTTGTAGAAAAGTGGGCTGTGTGTGCAACTTTGATCATCTAACAATGCTTTTTTTACGTAACACGAAATAAATAAATAGATATCTTGTCAGAGCCACAAAACCAAAGGCAATTAAAGGCAACTGGAAAAGTGAAGCTGCCTGAATCACAGCCGTCACATTGCTTCACTCTTCCTGAAGACATAATGCAGCCTCACAATTCGGCAGGGCACTGCAATGCAAACATAGGGCCCAATCCCACAAGATGCTGACCATTCTCAGCTCCCATGGCAGTTGATGGCTCCTGGCATGTCAAAGGGCCAGGGTGTTAAGCAGCATTTATAATCACTTCCTATCAAAGTGTTTCACCAACAGAAAGACAGTAAAATCCTCTACCCTCATGTCCACGTGGTAGCAGAACAAGATTCCTCCTTAGGACTCAACAGATCACTTAGCAGGGAACCAGCTACCATGCTGCCTAGCAGATCAGGGTCAATCTTCCAACCCAGGAAACAGCCAGGACCCAAACTCCCAGGAAGCTACTGCGTGTGCTACTATCTCCAATAGATGCTACTGCTGTGCACACCATCCATCCCTTCTCACATTCCCTCTCCACTCTACGCATCTACTAGCATCCCTGCTCCTAAAACAACAAGCTAGGACAGGATTTGACCTTAAAGTTATACAGGGGAAGCGCTCAAAAATGGACCACATATTCAACTACTTTGCAACAGTTTACACTGCATTTCTCACCGAAATTATCACCTTCGGCGACAAAGGCAAAAAAGACTTAAGCAGCCTGGATGTGTGGGAAACACTTCAGGCTTCCAAAGGTGTCAGCAAGTAGCAAGATAGGTACCTACATGGAGGCACTACAGGTTAGTGGCCAAGTTTTGCAGCACTTTATTTCTTACAAGGCCTTTGCTAGATTCTTTTATTCTATCTCTGAGTTTTATGCATTTCACATTTCTTTTTCATCTCTTCTAAGTTTAATTTTTCAAAAAAGCATGCGCACAAGACTGGATGGCTGGGACAGGGAGTTGGGTCACCTTCAGGTGACCAGGTTAAAGAAGCTAGATCAAGTTGTCAGTGACTGAAAATGTTACAGAAAATGAACTTGTTTCAAATAGCTGTGGCCTATCTCAGTCCAGCTATTAAGTTAGTCATCCGTATCACAACAGATACCCTTTTTCAGAAGCTTCAGGAGAGGATCTAATGCATGAATGAGCATGAAAACTGAACTCCCCTCTCATCTTTAGAGCTGAAGACCAAACTACTCTCTCATACACCCTTGAGCTACATTGCAGAGCATTGTGCTACCTTTGCCCAAGCTGTACCTGTTCTGGGGATTGAGATTTTTGGTCTGCAGGACTGTAAATCTGGCATTTTTCATGCATTCTTGCATACATGGGTTTTTAAAATAATGGTCTTAAGTCCATTAACATCGTTCTGTATGGTTCTTGAGAGAAATCATTATCTAATTTTCCCCCAGTGGACCATTCAGATTCATTTGAATGAATTTATCTTTGGGAAATTAATTTCAGCACCGAAATCAGTATGAAATTGAGAAGAAAGTACTGGACTAAAATATTAGAAGTGAGGCCAATTTTCAAATGCCCTTCAAAAGCCCTCTCTTTTGGGAGCTGGATATGCACCAGGGTGTTTTCTCCCCAAAACAACAACAAACTGGCTCATGAAGAAGATTGGTGCCCTCTAGACTCCAAAATTCCTGTTCCGACACTACTGTTTATGACTGCAAGAGCTGCTGTGCCCAATTAAGGGTTTTAGGTGTCGACTGCTTGGTTTCAGCAATCTCACTAATGTCCTAACTTTGCAGCAGGAGGGTGACACCTACAAAAAGACTGTCCCATCTCTATTACGCAGGCATCATGAAACCCACCATAAACAAAAGGCATAGAATAGTTCAATCCTTTCTTTGCAATCCTTACATTGCATCCTTTCTGATAAAAATCTATACATAGAAATTTTTTGAAGCCTGATCCAGAATCTGGTCTGCACACCATCTTTATGGACCCTCACCTTGTTTTGTAAGTGCATCTCTAAGACCTGGAGTGATCATCTCCCTCCTTTCACTCTCCTCATTTTTCCCACTGCTCTGCTGAGATGGACCTGTCTTGCCAGCTTCTTCCTCAAGTTCACATTCTTTCTGTTAAAAGAGAATTAATTACCATCATTTAGCTGAATATGCAATATTTAGACGTAGGAATATTCCTAGCAACCTCAAATCACAGCTATTAAACCTGATAACAATTCTGGCACACCAAGATGAACCTGGCTCTCATGTAATTCATTTATTAAAAGCTGTTCATCCATTATTCCACTCCACCTCTTCGTTATGCTGCCCCAAACACTTAACTACCTGGATTTACAAAGGAGTCTAATGGAGTTTGGCATCTAAATCCCATAGAAAGTCAATGGGATTTGGGAACCTAATTCCCATAAATTCCTTTGAAAATCCCCAGCCATAGTGACTTTCATCTCCAAGTGCTCTACAACTGATCCGTATCTGCAGGGATCACTTCTCCCTGCCAGTAAACTACAGCCACCTCTTGGCTAAAAAGTTGTTCCAATAGTGCTCAGCACTGCACAGTTATTTAGCACACGTCAGTGAAGAATGCCCCATAACCATTTTAAAACACTGAAGGGTTTTAGATAGGCAAGACAATTTACTGACTTGGAGACATGGAACGTCTCCCCTACTCTTACACTTGTGATACAGCATGGCCAGAGGGCAGCATAAGAGTGTTAGCAGGGGGCCTTATTCCCTGCCAAGGGAGGAAGGTTTGCTTTAGATTAACTAGAACAGCTGTGGCCAATTAGAGCACCTGACTCCAGTTAGAGCACCTGACTCCAGTCATGGGATATAAACCCCTGCTTCAGTCAGACAGGGGGTGGTAGTTGAAGGAGAAAGGTTGGATTGGAGCAGAGTGCAGATTGCAGAAGAGAAGAGTTTGTCCAGAGAGAAATAGAAGGTTTGGAGGAGTGCTGCGGTGGATTGGGAAGCCCAACAGAAACCCTAGGTAAGGGGCACCAGGCTTGTATAGAAGAGAGGCGAGAAGCCCTTCACAAGCTGACGGGTATGAGAGGGAAGTAACCCAGGGGAAGAAACCGCTAGTCAAGTGGTTCACCACAACCCCAGGGCCCCTGGGTTGGGACCTGGAGTAGAGGGCGGGCCCAGGTCCCTCCCTCTCCACTCCCCTCCTCCAAGGACACTAGGGGAGTGATTAAGAACTGGTTCAGAGGCAAGCAATATCGCCCTGAACCTACCCCAGAGAAGAGAAAGCGCGAGACCCAGAGAACAGTACCGGCAATTTGCCACACACTAAGTACTATAGGACCTTTCCTGGCCACTGCTTCTGACCTCTCTTTTGTATCTATCTGGAGCATCACCCACTCCAGAACCATAACTTGCCCTTTCATGCTGTGATGCTGCATCAGTTCAGGACTGTCGATGCAAGCCCAACCAACTGCATTGTTTAGAAATCAGCTATTAAATCTCATCACAGAACCCAACTAAAATTAGAGCCACCATTATCAGCCACAGTATAACAAGAGTATTGGGCTCTCCAGAGATACAATGCTACAAATATGGCTAATCCCCAAGTCTAGTTTGACATGAATAAAGAAATAACACAAATCAGTATAAAATTAAAAGAGGGCTAAAAAAAAAGAGTACATCAACACTGTGAATCCATAAAAAAAACAGGAGTACTTGTGGCACCTTAGAGACTAACAAAAGTATCAAACCTTTTATGTTTGTTATTCAGGATTTGAAAGAAAAGAACACAAATAAACAACTTAGCACAGAGAGCAAACTTCTCAAGGGTGATTTAGCAAGAAGCACTGAAGTAAATCTAAGGCAAGTTTATTGTCTTTCTGTAACAAATCAAGCAAGTAGTGGCTACAGCCAGCTTTTCTTTGCCCTTGAAATAATGTGGTTGCCAATAAAACAAGCCAAACACCCATCCTTCTGTTCTATGTTCATAGGCAGCAAAAGTCCATGGACAATGAAAACTTCGGGACTCAGATTTTTGCTACTTACGGCCCAAATCCTGAAGCCTGCAGGAGTTTTGCTACTATACTTCATTGGAAGCTAAATAAGGACAATTACACCTCATGCTTGCGGGCACAAACTGACCTCAATCTTGGGGCAGGAAGAAATGTATTTCTCTTTATTTCTATATGTACAGCACAACACAATCAGCTAGACACTTTATGGAACAAGCCAGAGAAATCCACCTTCCTCTGAACGACCAAGTATTAGCCATTACAAAAGGCAGAACAGGGGATCAGTTGACCAATTTAGAAGAAAAGGTTCTGTATTCCTGGTTAGGACAGGAACAAAAAGCAGTGCAACATTCATTATCTGCAAATTCACAGCTCAAATGTTTCAAATGCTTCTTTATATGTATTTCTTACAAATATGCCTGGAAAGCACACATAAAACATAAATTCTTTTCAGCAGCATGTGTTTATTTGGAGGTCCTGCCGATATCTTCAGACATGGAGAAGAACACCTCCACAGATGGTTATAGTTGAAACTGTCAAAACTCCTCAGCTGCATTTTTGGCTTCGCTACGTAGAATTCAAGATATTCAAAACACATTCTGTGGCTAAAATTAGCCATTTCAATTTAAACTAGGCATACAGTTAATTTAAGTCTTTTTAACCTCCCATTAAATGTGTCTCTCCTTCTCAGTGGGTCACAGCTGAAGAAAATCTGTTGACATAACTCACTATAGAATTCTCTACTCCAGCATGGCAGCTGCCACCCATAATGTTCAAAAGATAAAATTCTGTTTCACAGATGGTCCAGATCATTACTTATTCTTCCAGGAGCAACATGCTAAGGACCTTCAGAAGTTGGCCTGGCTTATGGAAGACTCGTTTTCTAGTCAAATAGATCCAACCTTTTTAATGAAGGATAGTCTACAAATATTTGAAGGGCGCAAACACCAAGGAGACAGAGTTACTTAGTGTTATCTAAGGAAACAGAACTAGCAATAATGAACAAAAAATCAAAGGGAAAATTTAGGCAGGATTATCAGCCTCCCAAGGGAAGTGCTGAAAGCCCCACTGTCTCAACATGTAAAACCAGAAGGGATAAAGTCTTAGAAAAATACACTGATTTTCGACCTGAATTTTGTACCATTCAAGTACCCAGAAATACTGATTATGTTAAGAAAATCCAGTATATTATGTTTATGTTAAGTTAATCTAAGTGTCAATGCAAAGCCATGTGTTATA
The DNA here is from genome assembly GCF_003597395.2 of Chelonoidis abingdonii. Taxonomy (NCBI): domain Eukaryota; kingdom Metazoa; phylum Chordata; order Testudines; family Testudinidae; genus Chelonoidis; species Chelonoidis abingdonii. The sequence continues at coordinate 11,695,740 of NC_133788.1, forward strand.
AGGCAATGGGAAGATACACATGCACTGTACGTACTGAATGTAAAGTTCATGAAATAAGCTGTGGCATTCAACTTCTCTAATTTCCAATACTCTTACTTTTTTCTATTTGTTGCTTTCTTTTGGTCCTCCCATCCCCCAGTATTAACCCTGATATTTACCCAGAAAGACTTACGTTAGTTTTTTGCACTGATTTTTCACTCATTTTTTAATTATTGTAAAAAACACTGATAAATTCTCATTAATTTTTAAACAAAACAAAAACAAAGGGCCTAGACCACAGGTAACAACACTGTCCTGGCAAGAATATGGACCAGATGATGTAATAGGTCTGTTCTAATTCAGACTAAGATCTCAGTTGAATCACTGAACACCAGCTGGTCAGCGGCGCAGTAGGGCTAAGGCAGGCTCCGCGTGGCTCTCGGAAGCAGCAGCATCTCCCCCTTCCGGCTCCTACCTGTAGGGGCAGACAGGGGGCTCCACGCACTGCCCTTGCCCCAAGCACTGGCTCTGCAGCTCCCATTGGCCGAGAACCATGGCCAATGGGAGCTGCGGGGGTGGTGTCTGCAGACGGCGCAGTGTGCAGAGCCACCTGGACGCACATCCAGGTAGGAGGCGAAGGACAGATATGCTGCTGCTTCCAGGAGCTGCTTGAGGTAAGAGCTGCCCAGAGCCTGAACCCCTGACCCCCTCCCATGTCCCAACCCTCTGACCCAGCCCTCCAAACCACTCGAACCCAGCCCCACCCCAGGGCCCACACCTCTAGCCGGACTCACCCCCAACCCGACTCTCCACCCTAGCCCAGAGCCCACTTCCACACTCCAAACCCCTCAACCCCAGCCCAGAGCCCCCTCCTGCACCCCAAATCAAGTCAAACGCAATTTCTCCTTGCCTAGAGGCTGAGGTATTTTCAACCCTACTTGAGATGGATCAGTATCCTTGATCAACCACAGGTCATTTCCTAGCCTACACATGTTGCAAGTGTATACAACAGGCCTACACTGCGCTCATCAGAGCAAGATTAGCACCCCTAGAGTTACAATTATAAAAGGTTATTGGCAGAAGCAGGTTAACACTGTTTCCCTGGCTAAGACTTACCTGTACTATGAACCAAGACAAACTCCATGACATGGTTTTGTAAACTGGTATGGAATAACCTCTGGGTACCTGTACAGTTTAATACATCAGCTTACAGCATGCTTAGGCCCTGTTGACATCTGTAAAATTGAGTTAATACTACTTCCTTTCTCCTACCCTTTGTCCATCTCATGTATTTAAACTCAGGATAGACATACTTTCTTGCTATGTGTATGTATAACACCTCGCACAACAGCATCTCAATCTCAGTCACAGCACAAGGTGCTATTGCCACAAATGACAGAGAAATTTCTGTCCATCAACTCTCTGAGTGCTCAAAACAAAAATCAGCCAATTTGCTGATGGAAGCAAAGCTGTGCATCATCTTAAAGTGAAGAAAGGACCTGCTGGGTAACATATTTCAGAATAACCCCACCTTTAGAGAAAAGGAGCATGCTTTGGCAAGAAAGACGAACTTTCAGAGCTCACTCCCATTTAGGAACTATGCCAAACACTTGGACAGTGAGAGAGGGGCTGCAGAGGCCCAGCGGCACTTACTGTGGCTCCCAGGAAGTAGCCTCCAAGTCCCTGCAGCCCCTAGGCAGAGGTGTGGCCAGGCAGCTTTGTGCACTGCCCTTGTACCTGCAGATGCCGCCCCGCAGCTCCCATTGGTTGCAGTTGCCAGCCAATGGGAGCTGCGGAGCATGTACTCGGGCAGGGGCAGTGCACAGCGCCTCCCTGGCCCACCGTGTGCCATGAGGCCACAGGGACCTGGCTGCTGCTTCTGGGATTCACGTGGATCTAGGGCAGTCAGGGAGCCTGCCTTAGCCCTGGGCCACTGCTGCGACACTGCCTGGACTTTTAATAGCCTGGGCAGCACTGCCGACCGGAGCCACAGGGGTCCCTTTTAGACCGGATGTTCCAGTTGAAAGCCAGACATCTGGCAACCCTATTCCAGTTGTGCACATGCTCTTGGTTGTTAGTTGTGAAGCTTTACAGTTCAGAACACTAAGCTCACTCAGTTAAGTTTGGATATCAACTGCTGGCACCATGTTTCTTGCACAGATTTTGAACCAAAACCTGTTGTTCCTTACTCAAAGAAAGCTCCCACCAACTTCACTCAGAGTTTTGTTTAAGGGAAGTGTCATAGCTTTCCTACTCAGATTTGAACCTTAGCGTTCATAAACTGAGAAGCTAGCATGAACCCTCTAAGCTTAATTACCAGCTTAGATCTGATATCGCTGCCACCAGACAGGAATCAGTGCCTGTCTCACTCTGGTCCCCAAAACCTTCCCTGGGAACCCCCACGACTCAGATGCCCCTGAGTCTCAACAAAAAGGTAATACCCCCTCCCCCTCTGTCTTCTTCTTTACTTTCCTCCCAGCTTCCCTCCGTGGGTTTATCCTGGAACGATGACTGTACTTAAACTCTGGAATTACAAAACGGCGAGGAGGCACATACCTTCCTCCCTCCTTGCTTCCCTGAGGCTGCACACAGATGTCGCCCTCCGTAATCTGCAACACAAAGACAATTTTCCCTTCCCTTCGTTCTCTTGTCTACCCAGAGATACTCAAACAGGTTCTTAAGAAAGTTGATATAGTAAAAGAAAGAAAACACCACTTTATGAACATGATCTCTGCATCATAATGGTAGACAATACAGGGCTATTGTCTTAAAAGAAAATATGAATACAACAGCCTTGTTCAAAAAGATATCAATTTAAACATCAGGCAAATTACACACATGTAAGTACAACAAAAAACAACACAGCCTATTGTTTTTCTTTACCTTTGTACTCACAACTTTGAAACTGAAGATTAGAAGTTTGAAGATAGAAAGACCCCTCTCATAGCTGAGAGCCAGACAAAAGACACAGACCCAAACATTCCATCCCTGAGCTTTGAAAAATCCAGTTTCCTGATTGGTCCTCTGGTCAGGTGTTTGGTTCCCTTTGTTAACCCTTTACAGGTGAAAGAAACATTAACCCTTAGCTATCTATTTATGACAGGAAGACAGTAAGATTTGGCCTTTCACAATAATAAAACTTTAAAGGATCTCAAATAAATGTCTGAACATGGAGGTTTACAAACCCCACGGGAGTTGAGTAAATATCCACCCTGTTTTACAAGAAGGCAAAATGAGCCAAGAGAAGACAAAAGACTCCCCCCAAGGACGCACAGTGAATCGGCGATAGAAAAGGAATAGTATCCTAAAGTCTTAACTCCTAGTTCCCCACTTCAATTCCATCCTGAACACATTGCTCATTTCCAACCACCCCTTTTCTTTTTTCTCCACTCCCTTGTATTTTAACTTCACAACTGTGTCTACACCCAACATTAAAGTTGTTTTGAAAAACAATAACATTAATATTAAGATGGTACAAAGAAAAATATGCATGCGTGATTATCTCTCAACAGATCCCAAAAAATTAGGTGATTATTATTATTTATAAATATGAAGGTTAATAAAGCAATTCCTTTTGGTAGGACAGATTGGTATTTCTAGTTTGTCACAATCATCCAGCTGTGGGAGACGCACTGTATAAAGAAACAGTATCCCTGTGATTAATGACCATAGCTTTAAAGGCTAAAAATACATCTATTAAATTTCACATTTATCTGATAACTCCCCAGAAATATGTTTATTTTAGAGGACAGAGAAGGTGCACCACATTTTTAGCAATCAAAACCAGAAGTAGCTGTTAAATCTATCAGTAGCCAACACCCTTCTCTGCTAAACAAAAGCTGGTTGGGGGAATAAAACCAAACCAAATTCTGTTTGAAAAGCAAACAAAATTGAAATTATAGCTAACAGCAAGAAAACAGGGGAATTACCTTGCTAGGTCAGTCCGCATTCCATCTAATCTAGTATCCTGTCTCTGAGTTACCAGTACCAGATGCTTCAGAGAAAGGTGCAAGAAATCCCATGGTGCACCACTTATGGAGTAACCTCCCAACTGGACTAATTATTCCTAACCACCCATCAGTTGGTGGTTGCCTTATGTCCTGAAGCATGGAGATTTTTAATATGCCTTGAAATTTATTTTATCCTGTTTCATAAAACTGTACGTGTTTTCTCGGTGGCTTTCATGCAGCATCTGGGGCACCTTGAGGGGCCACGAGGAGGTTTCACAGGGTCCACCAAGAAGGACCACTGTTAGACTCACTGGAGCCAAGAGCAGAAAGTTGAAGCCCGCGCATGGAGCTGAAGCCAGGGACCTAAGCCCCACCACCTGGGGCTAAAGCAGAAGCCTGAGCAACTTAGCTTTGCGGAGCCCCTTATCATGTGGGCCCCGGGCAATTGTTACCCCCTAAGGCTGGCCCTGGCTTTTATATGCAGAAAACCAGTTGCTATGGCACAGGTGGGCCGTGGAGTTTTTATAGCACACTGGAGCGGCTTCAGAAAGAAAAAGATTGAGAACCACTGAGCTATATGAAGATCTAATCCCTTTCTTGAATTCTATTGAGGACTTGGCTTCCATTTTAGCTTTTGGCAGAGAGATACCCAAGTTAGCTCTTTGACATTAAAAAAAAGGATTTCCTTTTATCAGAGAAAAGGTCTGCTGCCTATATCAAATGCCCTATTTTGTATAATCCTAAGGAACTTGCAGTGTGTGAAAGGCAATACATAAAACAAAAATCTAGTCTAGATTTCCCAGCAAATCATGTAATGGGAGATGGAATTTCATTCAGCAAAATTACATGAAGATTACCTGCAGAGATCTCAACAAATATTCATTATTAAGACCCTGGTGTCATGACTTAACTTATGCTGCCACTGCATAAAAATCAAGGCACAACGATTTATGACTAGACATCCCAGGCATTCAAATCTCTGCCACCAATCCTTACACAACCATACAAGAGATCAAAGCTAGATCCTAAAAATATTCAAAAATTATCTTTTACTGCCCCCTACGCACAAAGGAAATGTGCAAGTGTACATCCCAAAGCCACAGGAATATTGGAAGGACGAGATTGACATCACATAGTAAAGCCTGAAATATTTATACACCAGCACTGTAAAAAACAACAATGTATTCTACAAATAGATTTTAGGCCCCTTTCTGCTCTCTCATATGCCACTTTAAGTCAGAGTGATGTAATTCCATTGATTTCAGTACAGTTAGTGTGAGATCAGAATTAGGCCCTGTGAATTTAAGTACTGAACATGTGCAACTCAGTATTCTGTAAATTGGTTTTTAAAATAATCTTAATTTGAAAGACAAAAGCTCTCATTGCACTAATGCACAGCAGCTAAAGCGAGGACAACTCTACAAAGAAGGATGCCTGGGACTTAACCAACAATGGCACCTTTCATCTTGGAAATCAGACAACTCGATAATGAAGAATTAGTTTCATGTTTCAGATTCTTCTGCATGTTAATATCACATCTTTGGTGCTTATTTTTATTACAATAAAAGACTGCACCTGTGGGATCATTCCACAATTCAAGCATTTGCACAAATCCGTTAGTAAGTCAGTCTGCATATTCTCCGGGAGATTCATCATGGAGGCAAAGCCATTCCTTCTCATAGCTCATGATACAGACAGTCACCTATTTAACCTCTCGCATGCAGCATTTATATGGTCATATCCTGCCACTGTTCTGTGTATGGAGCTCCACTGAAGTCAATTGGAGTTTTACAGTAAAATTGATAGCAGGATATGGCTGTAGTTAAGAAACCTATCCTTGACAAGCAATTTTTAAGAGGCGAATGAAATGCAACTTTCAGACACTAACACACACAGCCAACACAGAGCTAGAGGAAATACAAAAGTCTTCCCCCCGTCCTCACTGAGGCCAGGTCTACAACTATAAACTTACATTAGTATAACTACTGATATCACGACAGGGTATGAAAAATCCACATCCCTGAGCAATGCAGGTTATACCGACCTAGACAGTGCTAGGGCGATGAGAGAGCTTATCCTGTCAACATAGCTACCGCCTCTCACAGAGGTGGATTAAATATGCTGACAGGAGAAGCCCCCCCATACTGTCTTCACTGAAGCGCTGCAGCATTTTAAGTGCAGATCTGCCCTGAGGATGCTTTGGAGGTATTTACTCTTACAAGTAGCCTCCCTGAACTCAAGTGGGTCTACTAGTATAAGAGTTGCAGGATAGAGTCCCTAGATTGTATGTGGGAGGGGGGGTTGCACTTCTGGGATAGCCAACCTACACAGAGACTGCACAAAGAAACCAGTTTAGGGAGGAGGGGATTAATAAAAGACTCCAGCTCCACAGACAAAATAAGGGAAGGATGAGAGGTAGAGACAGAAAACTCCATCTTAGATCCTAGAAAGGCCAAGTGTTAGGCAACAAAAACTCACTGTTGTTTATTTGTAACACTCAATTATACTGGAAATTCTGACTTTGGTCACTACCAAGGCAGTGATCACAAAACGTTACGAAGTGGTTGTAGTTTACTGCTGTAGTCATTTGCTTGTTCATAAACTAGACAATGGACTATGCATATTTTTATTTTACATTGCACAGTCCTTGTGCTGTTGCAAGATTTTATTAGTTAGTGAAACCTTGATGCCTAATCTCCTATAAAAATGGTTGCAAAAATAATTATTTTTTCCCTTTAGTGGTTTTGAGTCCTGTCACAAATGAAGGCTACAAAAACAATCTTTTATTGGACAAACTTCTGTTGGTAAGAGACACAATCTTTCGAGCTTTAAGTCTGGAGAAGAGCTCAAGGGGCTCGAAAACTTGTCTCTCTCACTGACAGAAGTTGGTCCAATACACGACATTACCTCACCCACACTGTCCCTCTCATATCCCAGGACCTCCACAGCTACACCTCATACACAAATAATCTGTTTTTCTTTTCTCTAGTGACCTCTAGTGGTGAATACGTATGACAGTGAAGCCAAAAAGAGGACTGTACCCTATTGCAAATAGGATCAGAGCATGTTAAGGGTGAGGAAGATCTAGTAGTTCATCAACCTGCAAGTGGAAAATAGTTTCCCTCAATGGAGACACAGATACTAAGCTGACACTATACTAAGGAAAGGTAGACATTCAGATACAGGTCCCTCATCTTCCCCCATGACAGTTAATGAGATAGTATGAGTTCAGGAGAGAAACCCACTAATCTCAGAATTTCCCCTTGAGAAAAGAGATTAAGCATCCTCAGACAGCTCCATCCCCTCTCAAGGGGTTCTGCATTCTTTGCTCCTTTGTTTCCCACTGAAGTCCATTAGAGTTTTGGGTGTTAAGGCAATATAAGATCAGGCCTGCCAGATTTCTCTGCAACTATCTCTTAGAACAAACTGGTAACTGCCGTCACTGTTACGGAACACAAAGAAATGTGCACATCAATTATTTTCATTGCACTCCAGCTGAAACTTTAGAGTTATTGCTTCAGCTGTCTTACTAGATAAATCCAAACAGATCTACAATATAACAGGAATAATGAGCATGTGGCAGAAACAGGAGGTTTGGGTGCCGGGGGTGCTTTTTGTTTGCCTTTTTTTTTTTTTTTTTTT